>NW_026131745.1:0-143277 GCF_903995435.1 Acomys russatus | reverse complement strand
CAGAATTCCTGGCTGAGATTGGTGGTCAGTTCGGGCCCTGAGTCAATAACTGACCACAGCACGCACTTTGGGCCTAAAGGCCCTAGTGGAGCTTGGTGCATAGTCCAAGCCCAAAAATTCTGGCTGGACCCTGTGTGCATTTTGGGCCCAAAATCCCTAGCTGAGCTTGGCAGACGGTTCAGGCCCTGAGAATCTAGCTGAGTTCTGCCCGTGGTTCGGTCCCAGTGCTCCTGGCTGGACTTGGCAGGGAACATAGAAGGCTGTGGATACCTTGGCCTGACCCAACGCTCATTCAGAGACCCAGAACAATTGCAGGATCCACAGCAGAGGAGTGCTGAGGATCACTAGCTGTGAGAGACCAGGACAACAGGGCTAACTTCCTAACATCCACACCAGTGAAGCTCGAGCTCACAGCCTAGGGAAATCGTGAGAAAACAAGTGAATCTATCGTCAGACACCCTCCATTCAACTCTGGAAGCTACCCAACAAAAACAAAGACGGCAAGATGTCTAAAGGACAACGAAAAAGCATACACAAAAAACCCCAAAACAACATGGCATCTCCAGTTTCCAGCTATCCCAAAGAAAACAACCCAGAGAACTCAAATACCACGGAAAAACAAGAAAATGACCTCAAATCCCTTAGTAATGCGGATGATAATGAGGAACAAATAAAAATTTGTAATGAAATGCAGGAGACGCAGACAACAGGTGAGAGACATAAAAGAAGCACATAGAGTGGAACTGGAAAAATTGCAGGAAAATGCAAACAACCAGATGAAAGAAATAAAGAAAACGGTTCAAGCTCTGAAGACCTATAAAGAGGCAATGGAAGAAACTCAGGAATATACAAAAAATCAGATGAAAGAAATCAAAAAATCAGTTCAAGATCTGAAAATGAAAATGGGAGTCAATGATAAACCAACAGACAGAAGAAAAACGAGAACGTGAGACCTCAGAGAAGAAGGCGAGCAACAACAGAGGTGAGCTTTCTAACAGAATCCAAGAGATGGAAGAACGAATCTCAGGGCTAGAAGATACAAGCACAGATATTAGAATCAACATGAAAGAAAAGGCCAAATCTGGAACACTCCTGAACACAAAACAGCCAAGAAATTAAGGACACCATGACAAAGAAGAAATCTGCGGATAATAGGCATTGAGGAAAGAGAAGACATCAGACTCCCAGGGCCCAGAAAAACTAGTCTCCAACAAAAATCATAGAAGAAAATTTCCCCAACCTAAAGAAAAGAGATGCCTATAAACATACAAAAGGCTACAGAACACCAAAATAGAATTGACCAGAAAAGAAAACTGCCCGCCACATAATAATCAAAACACAAAACATGCAGAACAAAGAAAAATATTAAAAGCTGCAAGGGAAAAGGGCAAATAACATTTAATGGTAAACCTATCAGAATTACACCCGACTTCTCAGCAAGAGACCATAAAAGCCAGAAGGGCCTGACAGAGATCCTGCAACCCTAGAGAACAGAGATGCCAGGCCAGACAACTTTACCCAGCAAAATTATCAATACCCATTGATGAAGAAAACAAAATATTCCATGACAAAAACAAATTCAAACAGTACCTATCCACAAACCCAGCTTTACAGAAGGTACTAGAAGGAAAACTACATCCAAAAGGGTCAAGCTACAACCAAAACTACCCAGGAAATAAATAACTATCCCATGGCAAAAACACAACTACACAAACGCTCGACTGGAAACAACATCAAAACTAAGACTCTTAACAGTCACTGGTCATTATATCTCCTCAACACCAATGGCCTCAATTCTCCAATAAAAAGACAACAGACTAAACTGAATGGGTACATAAACAGATCCAACATTCTTCTGCATCCAAGAAACACATCTCACCCATAATGAAAGGCATTACCTCAGGGTAAAAGGTTGGAAAAAATATTCCAAGCAAATGGTCACAAGAAGCAAGTAGGCGTAGCCATTTTAGTATCAAACAAATAGACTTTCCAACCAAAATTAACAAAAGGGATGAGGAAGGACACTTCACACTCATCAAAGGTAAAGTCAACCAAGATGACATCACAATTCTGACCTTCTATGCTCCCAATACAAGGGCACCCACATTTGTAAAAGATCTCCTAAAAAAGGTTAAACAACACATCGATCCCCACACAATAATAGTGGGAGACTTCAACACCCCACTCTCTCCCTGAAGGATAAATCATTGAAACAGAAACTAAGCCGAGAAATAACATCATTACCAATGCCATGGGTCAAATGGATCTAACAGATATCTATAGAACCTTTCACCCAAACAAGAAAGAATACACCTTCTTCTCTGCACCCCATGGAACCTTCTCCAAAATTGATCACATCGTAGGTCACAAAGCAAGCCTCAATAGATACAAGAGGATTGAAATAATACCTTGTATCCTATCAGATCACCATGCTCTTAGGCTGCAATTCAACAACAACAGAAATAACAAAAAGCCTACACGTACGTGTAAACTAAACAACTCTCTGCTAAATGACACCTGGGTCAGGGAAGAAATTAAGAAAGAAATCAAGGAGTTTCTGAAATTCAATGAAAATGAAGAACAACATACCCTCAAATTTGTGGGATACATTGAAAGCCGTGCTAAGAGGAAAATTCAGAGCACTAAGTGCCTTTAAAAAGAAATTGGAACATTGCACATAAGCATCTTAACAACCAACTGGAAGCCCCAGAAAAAAAGAAAACAGAAACACCCAAGGAGAGTAGACGCCTGGAACTAACAAACTCAGGGCTGAATTAACAAATTAGAAAACTAAGAAAACAGTCCAAAGAATCACCAAAACCAAAAGCTGGTTCTTTGAGAAAATCAAACAAGATAGACAGGACCGTAAGCCAAACTAACTAAAAGGCAGCGAGACAGTATTGAAATCAAACAAAATCAGAAATGAAAAGGGAGACATAACAACAGACACTGAAGCAATTCAAAGACTCATAGATCCTACTTTGAAGGCTATACGCCACAAAATTTGAAAATCTCAGGGAAATGGACGACTTTCTTGAACAATTTCACTTGCAAAGTTGAATGAAGAACAGATAAACAAGCGAATAGTCCCATTTCCCCTAAGAAATAGAAGCAATCATCGATGGCTACCAACCAAAAAAAAGCCCAGGGCCAGATGGTTTCAGTGCAGAAATTCTACCAGACCTTCAAGGGCTAAGCTAATACCGATACTCTTCAAGCTACTCCAAAAGATAGAAATGGATGAAAAATTACCAATTCATTCTATGAGGCCATAGTCTCATTGATACCTAAAACTCACAAAGACTCAACAAAGAAGAGATCTCAGACCAATTTCTCTTATGAACATAGATGCAAAAATACTAAATAGAATACTTGCAAACGAATACAGAGCACATCAAAGATATCATTCATCATGACCAAGTAGGCTTCATCCATGCATGCAGGGATGGTTTAATATACGGAATCCATCAATGTAATCCGCCATATAAACAAACTGAAAATAAAAAACCACATGATCATCTCCTTGGATGCAGAGAAAGCATTTGATAAAATTCAACACCCATTCATGTTTAAAGTTTTAGAGAGACCGGGGATACAAGGCACTTTCCTCAACATAATAAAGGCTATATACAGCAAGCCAATAGCCAAAATCAAAGTAAATGGTGAGATACTCAAGGAAATTCCTCTAAAATCAGGAACAAGGCAAGGCTGCCCACTCTCTCCATATCTCTTCAATATAGTACTCGAAGTTCTAGCCAGAGCAATAAGACAACAAAAGGAGATCAAGGGTATTCAAATGTGAAAGGAGAAAGTCAAATTATCTCTCTTTGCAGATGATATGATAGTGTACATAAGTGACCCTCAAAACTCCACCAGAGAACTCCTAAAGCTGATAAACACCTTCAGCAAATTGGCTGGATACAAAATTAACTCAAAAAAGTCTGTAGCCTTCCTATACACAAATGACAAGCTTGCAGAGGAAGAAATTAGTAAAACCACACCCTTCACATTAGCCACAAGCAATATAAAATATTTAGGAGTTACCCTAACTAAGCAAGTGAAGGACTTGTATGAAAAAAATTTCAAAACTCTGAAGAAAGAGATTGAAGATAACCTGAGAAGATGGCATGATCTTCTTTGCTCATGGATCGGGAGAATTAACATAGTAAAAATGGCCATCCTCCCAAAAGCCATCTACAGATTCAATGCAATCCCTATCAAAATAACTACACAATTTTTTTAAGACATTGAAAGTTCAATTCTGAACTTCATATGGAAAAACAAAAAACCCAGAATAGCTAAAACAATCTTGTACAATAAAAGGTGCTCCGGAGGAATCTCCATACCTGATCTCAAACTGTACTATAAAGCAATAGTAATTAAAACAGCATGGTACTGGCACAACAACAGGCTGGTTCATCAGTGGAATCGAATCAAAGACCCAGATATGAATCCACACACATATGGTCACTTGATTTTTGACAAAGAAGCCAAATCCATCCATTGGAAAAAGGATAGCATCTTCAACAAATGGTGCTGGTCTAACTGGATGTCTATGTGTAAAAAAATGAAACTGGACCCATATTTGTCACCTTGCACAAAACTCAAATCCAAGTGGATTAAAGACCTCAATATAAAACCAGAGACACTAAGCCACTTAGAAGAAAAAGTGGGAAAGAGCCTGGAACATATTGGCACAGGAGACAACTTCCTGAACCAGAAACACCAACGGCCTCAGGCCTTAATGTCAACCATTAATAAATGGGACCTCATGAGGTGATGAAGCTTCTGTAAGGCAGGAGACACTGTCAAGAGAACAAAAGCGGACAGCCTACAGACTGGGAAAAAAATCTCACCAACCCTACATCTGACAAAGTTCTAATATCCAAAATATATAAAGAACTCAAGAAATTAAACCACCACCCAAACAGAATAACCGAATTGAGAAACGGGGCTGGAACTAAACAGAGGATTCTCAACAGAGGAGTATCAAATGGCTGAGAAACACTTAAAGAAATGCTCAACTTCCTTAGTCATCAGGGAATTGCAAATCAAAATAATTCTGAGATTCCATCTTACACCCATCAGAATGGCTAAGATCAAAAATTCAAGCGACACCACATGCTGGCAAGGATGTGGGGAGAGAGGAACACTCCATCATTTCTGGTGGGAATGCAAACTAGTACAGCCACTTTGGAAATCTATCTGGTGCTATCTCAGAAAAATGGGAATAGGGCATCCTCAAGACCCAGCTATTCCACTCCTTGGAATATACCCAGAAGATGCTCCAGCATACAACAAGAAAATTTGCTCAATCATGTTCATAGCAGCCTTATTCATAATAGCCAGAACATGGAAACAGCCTAAGTGTCCCTCAGTAGAAGAGTGGATAAAGAAACTGTGGTACATATACACTATGGAACTACTACTCAGCTATTAAAAGCAAGGAATTCCCGAAATTTGTGGATAAATGGATTGAGCTAGAAATGATCATAATGAGTGAGTTAACCCAGAAGCAGAAAGAATCAAATGGTATATACTCACTTATATCTGCATACTAGCCCAAGGGGCATGTCCACAAAGCCTTCACTTACCAGGAAACTGGGGACAGAGGGAAAGGCATCCTATTGGGACTATAAATGAGAGACGCATGGGAGAACAGCAAAATAAAAGGATCCAGAGGGTCCTAGAAATCTACAAGTAGAATATGATAGGCAGATTTGGGCCCAGGGGTCCTGCTCAAACTAAGGCACCAGCCAAGGACAATACAGGAGGTAAAATTTAAACCCCTTCCCAGATCTAGCCAATTGTCAGAATATTCTCCACAGTTGAGTGGAGAGTGTGATACTACTTTCTCACGTACTGTGGTGCCTCACATTTGACCATGTCCCCTGGAGGGGGAGACCTGGTGGCACTCAGAGGAAGGACAGCAAGTAGCCAAGAAGAGACTTGATACCCTATGAGAATATATAGGGGGACGTAATCCCCCTCAGGAACAGTCATAGGGGAGGGGAATAATGGGAAAATGGGGGCGGGGAGGAATGGGAGGATACAAGGGATGGGATAAACATTGAGATGTAACAATAATAAATTAATAATAATAATAATAAAAAAGGATACACAAGATGCTTTCTCAAATAAGATGGCATGTGTGGCCAGTACTCAATATCCTGCTCTTTCTTCTATTTATTTTCTGCAATTATGTATGTCCACATAGAGAAGATTTTCAGAAGACGTGTAATAGTTTTGTTGGAGACATAATGGAATAACATATTTAACAAAGCATATCTCATATATTCCCAGCACAGGTCATTACTGAAACACTTGCTACTTGCCCCACAAGTTTTCCTTGCAAAATGGTTGGCAGTCACAGTTGGCTGTTTTCCCATTGCAGTGTTTTCTAATGAGATGAGTATTTATTGAAGCATATTATAACTGAACATTTGATAGTATACAAATAAGGAAGCATAATTCTAATAGCATATTTCAATAATGAATACATGTCTCTTCCCATACAGTACTTATGTGCTGAAAGGGACAATGGGAGGAAGGGAGGAATGTGAGGATAAAAGGTTGGGGAAAACGAATGAGATGTAATATGAATTAATTAATAAAATAAAATTTTAAGAAATTTATAAAAATAGGAATTCCTTAAATTGTGGACAAATGGATTGAACTAGTAATTATCATAAAGATTAGGTTGACCCAGAGGCAATAACTGATAAATGGTATACATTCACTTATATCGCGACACTAGCCCAAGGGGAATGTCCTTTGAAAGACTTTACTTAAAAGGAAAGTGGGTCAGAAGGGAGGACATCCTAATGGGACTTTAGGTGAGAGAAGCATTTGAGAATGGGGAAATAGAGGAATCCAGAGGATCTGGGAAACATACAAGAAGAACATTAGAATGGGTAGATATGGGACCTGAAATCTCAAACTATGGCACCCACTAAGGGAAATATAAGCAGATATATACTGGCAGACACATAAATACAGGCCCACATATGCCTGTTTTCCTTTGAAGAAGGGCATAAAGAGACCCTGAAAGCACAAATACTCAGGCCAAAGATGCCTTTGTCACAAACAGGAAGATAAGGGAGTGAGACAGGCAGGAACTCAGTAAGATACAACAAAACTCTTCTTCCCTATATCATGAAATAGAGAAACCAGCATGCACACAATATTGCCAATAGATTTCGCTGTCCCCTCCTGTGGTAGGAGGGAGCCAAAAGCTGGAACACAAACTCAGGCCCATAGATGCCTTGTGCCCTAGTTGTAAATGAGGGCCACAGTCAGAAACACACACTCTGAAGCATAAATAATCTTTACCTAGATCAGGGGATAGAAAAAAACAGGCAGGCACACATACTCAATCACATAGATATTGTCTGCAAATGGCAGCTGAGAGAGACACACACAGAAACATACTCTAAGTCGCATAGATGCCCTTGTACCCTAGGGGCATGAAGGAGAAAAAGGCAAGCATAAATAAAGAGGCTCATCGATGGCCTTATCACACAGAGGGATGGAAGTTTGATTCACCCAGGCTCACACCCCAGACAAATTGATAACCTATTCACGTAGAGAAAGAAAATAGAGAAAAGAAACACTGTACACACATTGTAGCCCATAGATGCCTTTGTCCACCAGATCCAGGAAAAATGGAGAGATACAAGCCAGAACACTCATTCATGAATAAAGATGCCCTTTTTCTGTAGTGTCGGTGAACAGAGGGACTTAGGCAGGCACACACACATTAATACAGACCCATAGAATCATTTGTCCATATAAGCATGTGAGGGAGACAAAAGCATGCACACTCAGTCAGGCCCAAGGACATTATTATTTCCTAGAGACATTTGAGAGAATGACAAAGGCAGACACATGCTCTGGCTCATAGTTGTACTTTTCCTCTGGAGAAAAGGAAGAGATAGACATTGGCTGGCACACATTCTCAGCAACATTGACGACTTTTCCCCATATAAGCAGGTGAGAGACAGAAGGCTCTCACAAAAACTGAGGACCAACGATGCACTTGTATGCCAGAAGGGGGTTAGAGAGTCACAGAGTGGCACACACTCTCAGAAACAAAAATGCCTTTTACCCAAGTGACAAAAAAGAGACTAAGACAATCACATTTTCCCAAGAATATAGATGTCCTTGTCCTCTAGACAAAGAAGACAGAAACACAGGCAGGCACAAACAGGCAGGCACACACATGCAGGTTCAAGTTTGTCCATGTCCACTTTGGGTAGGTGATAGACAAACAGCCAGTCACACACACTCAAGAACATAGATGCCCTTTAGCCATGGAGTATGTAGGAGAGAGACAAATGCAGGCACTCACACTATGTCCTCTATAGTCAGTTGAAAGAGGGAATCTGGTAGGCACACGCACACTCAGCCTGAAACACAGATCCATGTACCATACAATCATATGAAAGAGACAGAGGCAGGCTTATACACTCAGGATCAAGGATGCTCTTGTCTTCTTGCAAAATGTGAGAGACAGACAAAGAAAGGAACTGACTCTCAAGGCTATAGATATGTATGTCCACTTTTGGCAGGGAAGAAAGAGACACATTTAGAGACTCCTTCGCAGTAAAACGGGGTGACTTTTCACACTATAAGCTGGTGAGAGAGACATTCAGGCACAAACCCTGAGGTCCAAGGATGCATTTGTATGATAGCATCAAGTGAGGAAGACACAACTTTGCACACACACTCAGGTCTTTAGATGTCCTTTTGCCATAGATGTTAGGACAAGGCCACAGGAGTGCAAAAAAATTCAGCCTTACTGAAGTTCTTTCCCCCTACAGTCAGGGGAGAGGCATTTAGAAAGTTACACAGGCTCAGGCCCTTATAAGTTCTTCCCTATATGAACGTAAGAGAAACAAACAGTCAAGAATTGACAATCAGGCCCAAAGATAGGCACTTTTCCTAGAGAAACAGTAATAAGATACAGACAAGATTAAACATTCAGTCACAATGATGCACATCACACCTAAATGAAGAAGAGAAACACACTACCAGTCACTCACACTCTCGCCCTAATAGGCCTTTAAAAATATGGGCAGTGAAGAGAAACACACCGAGGTATGCACTCTGAGGCACATAGATATCCTATTGCTCCAGAAGCAGGTGAGAGATAGAGGCCTGCAACCACACTGAGTTCAATTGATGTTTCAGTGTTCCAGAGGCAGTAGAAAGAGAGACAGAGGAAGGCACGTCGAATAATGCATCAAGATACCATTGTTATCTCAAGAAACAGTGAGTAACATAGTACGGAACACATACACACAGGCACATAAATACTATTCTCTTCTAGAGTCATGGGAGATGGCGACACAGGAAGACACATGCCGTTCACTCAGATGCCTAGGTTTAACTGTCTCATATAAGTATATGAGAGAGAGACCCTGGTAGGCCCTAACATTCAGGCCCAAGAAAGCTGTTGTCTCGTTGACATAGGTGATAAACAGACAAAGTGTGAGACAATCATTCGGGCCCATAGATGCCCTTGTCCTGTTGAGAGAAGGAAGAGGGACACATAAGCAGGAATACACTCTCAGCCATAAAGCTGACTTTTTTTCCAAGGTGCAGGTGAGAGAGATACAGGCAGTCACAAACACTGAAGTCCACAGATGTCCTCACATGCAAGAAGCAAGTGAGAAGGACTGGTGGGAAAACACATTCAGATACATAAATGCCCTAGTCCTCTCGAGGCAGGTGATAGAGTCATAGACAAGCACTCAAACGCAGGCACACAGATGCTCTTTCATGCCCTACAGGCAAGTGAGAACCAGATAAACACTTCTTCCCTTCCTCACAAATGACCCTGTCAGAAAAATGTAGATGAAGGACTGACACAGTCTAGAACACACAGGAACACACATAGATGTCCTTGTCTCCTAGAGTGAGAGGAACGAGACACAGGTAGGAACACACACTCAGTCTCACAGATGATATTTTCCATGAGTGACATGTTGAAAGATGCCATGCTTTTTATTTTTCTTTACTATCACCATCTATAATGATGGGATGCATAAAAAGACCCTGAAAAATCAACAATGATTCCCACTGTGCCTGGAAGCAAAAGCCTTAAACAACAGCATTGAATTTCTAACATTCAATCTGTGGAGGTATTGTAATAGAGTTGAGGCCATGTTCAAGGCTGTGCTCCCCTCAGTAGCATGTATTAGATCAGTAATATCTAATTCCAATTTTCTTGTGATTTCCATACTTCTGGAATGGCCATGGATATCTTGATGGTATTTTTCATGAGGACTGGAGCTCAAGGGTCCCTTCTGCCATTTATCCCCATTAAGATGTTACGTTGCACATCTCTTTTAAATTGACAATTCCTAGCCCAATGTTTCCACAAATTGAGTGCATCTGTTATTCTGAAGTCTGAAACCATTAGCCTTACAATTTCTTTGAAAATGACCAATTATCCCACAATGAAATTACCATGTGCCATAATATCTTTGTCTGATGCATGTCCTCCAATATAATTTTGATGATCTGGAAAAGGAATATTAACGATTTCTCCTACCCATTCACATAATGCAGCTCCTCTTTCCTTTAAGCATCTCATGACCACTTTAATTCAATGTTAATCTTCTCATATGCCATAATGAGTTTAAGTGCTTGTATGTTGTCAGTATCTGCAATTGTTCTATCTAGTACTATTCAAATTTCTCCAGAAATTCTGTTCTTCCCGAGTCCATTGAAATATCTTAGTAAAGGGAAGTTATCTTACAAGGGTCCTCCACCATGTCCCAAGCTCTAAGACTACAGTACAATACTGTTAAATCATTGTCTCGTCATATTTGACTGGTTGTCTTATGTCAGCCTACCATCATTACCTTGCGATTGCTTTTAGTAATTTTTATGACCCTACTATTTCCGTTGTCTCTTCTCTCTGTCTCCTTTTGTCACCATGATAAGCATTGCAAAGGTTGATCAGCTTGTAATAATGCTGATATACAACTATTCCAATCATGGGTAACAATCAAAGATGAGTGGTCCAGTTATTCAGCCTTTGCTTAATGTAAGTGAAATTTATTCCATACCTGATGATAGAGTTTTTAAAATGTATTAAATCTAGCATATCTATTGAAGTCTATGCCATTTCATCATAACCCTCATCACCATTTTGAGAAGGAACGTGTTTTACAGTTATTGGGAAAGATTATGGTGATTGGAGGATTCTTCTATATGTACACTTTTCTCTAAAGACCTTTGATTTTAGACTCCCCAAGATTCAGTTTCTATCTGCACCCTTCAAATTGCTGTTGTTAAGACCACCTGGTCCTTGGGACAGAGAAGAGCATGAATAGCAAACACTCACTTTAAGTTACTAGGTTTTTCCCCTTTACCAATTTCACATTTTGTTTTCCAAATGGTTCAACCTGTAAGTTTAAATTTTCGCTTTCTACTGCCAATCTTGCAATCATTTCCAGAATGATAGGAATGAAATAAAGAATGAAATCAAGGAATTTCCTGAAACTTAAAGAAAATGAAGTAATAACATACCCAAATTTGTGGGATACATTGAAAGCAGTGCTAAGTGGAAAAGTCATACAATTAAATGTCTTTAAAAAGAAATTGGAAACATCACACATAAGCATATTAACAACACAACTGGGAGTCTTGGACAAAAAAGAAGCAGAAACACCAAAAATGAAAGGACATCGGGAAATAATCAAATTCTGAGTGGAAATTAACAAACTAGAAAATAAAAAAAAACAGTCCAAAAATTAAACAACACCAAGACCTGGGCTATTGAGAAAAACAACAAGATAGACAAACCATTAGGCAAACTAACTAAAAGGCAGGGAGATAGTTTCCATATCGAAAAACTCAGAAATGAAATGGGAGACATAAGAACAGACACTGAAGAAATACAAAGAATCATAACATCCTGCTTCGAAGGCATATATGCTACAATATTCGAAAATCTAAAGAAAATGGACAATTTTCTTTATAAATTTCACTTACCATAATTGAGTGAAGAACAGGGAAACATGCTAATTAGTCCCAATTCCCCTACAGAAATAGAAGCAATCATTGATAGTCTCCCAACCAAAAAAGCCCAGGGCAAGCTGGTTTCAGTGCAGAATTTTACCAGACCTTCAAGGGGCATTAATACAGATACTGTTCATGTTACTCCAAAAGATAGAAATGGATGGAATATTACCAATTTAATTCTATGAAGCCATAGTCACATTGATACCTAAACCTCACAAAGACTCAAAAAATAAAAGAATTTCAGACCAAGTTCTCTTATGAACATTGATGCAAAAATACACAATAAAATACTTGCAAAACGAATACAAGAACACATCAAAATATCATTCATCATGCCAAGGTTGGCTTCATTCCAGGCATGCAGGAATTGTTTAATATATGTAAATTCATCAATGTAATCCACCATATAAACAAACTGAAAATAAAAAAACCACATGATCATGTACTTAGATGCAGAGAAAGCATTTGATAAAATTCAACACCCTTTCACGTTTTTAAGTTTTGTAGATATCGGGGATACAAGGCACGTTCCTCATCATATTAAAGTGTATATACAGCAAGCCAATAGCCAAAATCAAATTAAATGTTGAGAAACTCAAGGAAATTTCTTTAAAATCAGGAACAAGGCAAGGCTTTCCACTCTCTCCGTATCTCTTCACTATAGTACTCGAAGTTCTAGCCAGAGCAATAAGAAAACAACAGGAGATATAGGGCATCCAAATGGGAAAGAAGGAGGTCAAATTATCCCTATATCATGGTGATATGGTAGTCTACTTAGGTGATCCTCAAAATTACACGAGAGAACTAACACTTCTGATAAACTTCTCCAGCAAATTGGCTGGATACAAAATTAACTCAAAAAAGTCTTTAGACCTCCTCTACACAAATGATGAGCTTGCAGAGGAAGAACTTAGTAAAACAACACCCTTCACATTACCCACAAGCAATATAAGATATGTAGAAGTTACTCTAACCAAGCAACTGAAGGACTTGTTTGAAAAAAATTTCAAAAATCTAAAGAAAGACATTGAAGATGAGATGAAAATACATAATGACCTTACATGCTAATGGATCAGGAGAATTAATAGAGTAATAATAACAGTCTTATCAAAAACAATATATAGATTCAGTGAAATCCCAATCAAACTAACTACACATTTTTTAAGGACATTGAAATTTCAACTCTGAACTTCATATGGAAAAACAAAAAACCAGAATAGCTACAACAACCTTGTACAATAAAAGATCATCCAGTGGAAAATCCATACCTGATCTGAAGCTGTATGATAAAGCAACAGTAATTTAAAGAGCATGGTACTAGCACAGCAACAGGCTGGTTGATTAGTGGAATCGAATCAAAGACCCAGATATGAATCCACACACATATGGTCACTTGATTTTTGACAAAAAGGCCAAATTCATTCAATGGAAAAAAATATAGCATCTTCAACAAATCATGCTTGTCTAACTGGATGCCTACGTGTAAAAAAAATGCAACTTGATCTATATTTGTCACCTTACACAAAACTTAAATCGAAGTGGATCAAAGACCTCAAAATAAAATAAGAGACACTAAGTGACCTAGAAGAAAGAGTGGAAAAGAGCTTGAAACATATTGGCACAGGAGACAAATTCCTGAACAGAACACCAACAGCCTAGGCCTTAATGTCTACAATAAATAAATGGGACCTCATGAGTCTGAGAATCTTCTGTAAGGCACGAGAAACTGTCAAAAGAACAAAGCTACAGCACAGAGCCTGGGAAAAGATATTCACCAACCCTACAACTGACAACAGTCTAATATCCAAAATATATAAGTCCTCAAGAAATTATACACCACAAAACCAAATAAACCAATTGAGAAACGTGGCATGGAACTAAACAGAGAATTCTCAACAGAGGAATATCAAACGGTTGAGAAAATTTAAAGAAATGCTCAACCTCCTTAGTCATCAGGGAAATGCAAATCAAAAATCTCTTAGATGCCATCTTACACCCATCAGAATGGCGAAGATCAAAAATTCATGCGACACCATATGTTAGCAAGGATGTGAAGAAAGCAGAACAGTCATTCATTGCTGGTGGGAATGCAAACTATTACAGCCACTTTGGAAATCTAGCTTGTGCAGTATCAGAAAACTGGGAATAGGGCTTCTGCAATACCCAGCTATTCCAATCCTTGGAATATACCCAGAAGATGATCCTGACCACATCAAGAAAATTTGCTCAACCATGTACATAGCAGCCTTATTCATAACAGCCAGAACATGGAAACAGCCTACGAGTCCCTCAGTAGAAGAATGGACAAAGAAACTGTGGCACATTTACACTATGGAATACTACTCAGCTTTAAAAACTAGGAATGCCCAAAATTTGGGGAGAAAAGGATTGAACTAGAAGTCATCATAATCAATGAGTTAACCCAGAAACAGTAAGGGTCAAATGGTATTTACCCCCTTATATCAGCCTCTAGGCCAAGGGGCATGTTCCATGAACGTCTTCACTAACCAGGAAACTTGGACAGAGAGGAAGACATCCTATTGGGACTCTAGATGAGAGAAGCATGGGAAAATGGTAAATTTGAAGGATCCAGAGTATCCTACTAACCTACAAGAAGAACATTATGATAGGCAGATTTGGATCCTGTGGTCCCACTCAATCTATGGCAATAGTCAATGATAATAGAGGCCAAAAACTTAACACCCCTACCTAGATCTAGCCAATAGAGAAGACTTCTACATATTTGAGTGAAGACTGGAATTTGACTTTCACGTGTGCTCTGGTGCCTCATATTTGAACACATCCATGAATGGTGAGACCTGGTGGCACTCAGAAGAAGGATAGCAGGGTTCCACGAAGAGACTTGATACCCTATGAGCATATACAGGGGGAGGAAGTCCCCCTCAGTCAGAGTCATAGGTTATAGGGGAATAAGGGGAAAATGGGAGGAAGAGAGGAATGGGAGGATACAAGGGAAGGGATATCCTTTGAGATGTAATATGAATATATTAATAAAATAAACTTAAAAACATTAAAAAAACAAGGTATTCCCAAAATTTGTAGACTTCTGAATTGAAATAGAAATTATCATGAGTGAGTTGACCCAAAAGCAAAAAGTTATAAATGGTATACATTCGTTTATATCGAGACACTAGCCCAAGTGTATTGTCCTCTGAAAGACTTTACTTAACGGGAAAGTGGGTCAGAGAGGAGGACATACTATTGGGACTTTAGGTGTGAGAAGCATGGGAGACGGGGAAATAGAGGGATCCAGTGGGTCCTAGAAAACTATAAGAAGAACATAATGATGGGCGGATATGGGGCCTGGGATCCTTCTGAAAGTATGGCATCCACCATGGAAAATATAAGCAGAGATACATTGGCAGACACATAAAAGCAGGCCCAAATATGCCTCTGTCTCTTTGAAGAAGGGCAGAAAGAGACACTGGCAGACACTAGTACTCAGGCGAATAGATGCCTTTGTCATAAAAAGGAAGATATAGAGTGACAAAGGCAGGAACTCAGTCAGATACAACAAAACACTTGTCCTCTAGATCATGAAAGAGAGGCACAAGCATGCACACAGTCTTGCCAATAGATTCCCTTGTCTCCTACAATGGTAGGAGTGAGCCAAAATCAGGAACTCACACACAGGCCCATAGATGCATTGGGCCCTAGTTGTATGTGAGAACCACTGTCAGAAACAAACTCTCAGAAGCATAGATATCCTTTCCCTAGTTCAGGGGATTGATAAAAACAGGTACCCATACCCTGTCACACATATTTTTTGCAATTGGCAGCTTAGAGAGATACACGCAGACACAAAATCTAAGTCACAAAAATGTCCTTGTCTCCTAGAGGCATGAAGAAGAAAATGGAAAGCATAAATAAACACTCATAGATGGCCTTTTCATGCAGAGGGACAGAAGTTTGATTCACCCAGACTCACACCCTCAAGCACCTTGATGCCCTTTTCACCTAGAGGAAGAAAAAGGAGAAGAGAGACACAGGCAGGTAAACACATTGAGGCGCATAGATGCCTTTGTCCAAAGATCCAGGAAAAATGGAGAGGTACAAGCTATAACACAGATTCACGCATAGAGATGCCCTTTCTCTGTATAGTCAGTGCAGAGAGGGACTCAGGCAGGCACCCACACATTAATACAAACCCATAGATTTACTTGTCCATATAAACATATGAGGGAGACACAAGCATGCACATTAAGTCAGGCCCAAGGACATTATTTTTACCTTGAGACAGTTGAGAGAATGACAAAGGCAGGGACACATGCTCGGGTTCATATTTGTGCGTTTACTCTGGAGAAAAGGAAAAGAGAGACATTGACAGGCAAAGATTCTCAGAAATATTGATTACTTTTTACATATAAGCAGGTGAGAGAGGGAAGGTAGTCACACAATCTGAGGACCAAAGAAGTGCTTGTATGCTTGAAGGGGTTTAATGAGTCACAGGGTGTCACACACTCTCAGAATCAAAAATGCCTTGTCCCCAAGTGACAAAAGAGACAAAGACAAGCACACATTCCCAAGAACATAGATGTCCTTGTCCCTTAGGAAAAGGAGACAGAAACTCAGGCAAGCACACACAGGCATGTTCACGATTGTCCATGTCCATTTATGGTAGGTGAGAGACAAATAGGCAGTCACACACACTCAAGGACATAGATGCCCTTGAGCCCTGGAAGCATGTAGGAGAGAGACAAATGCAGGCACTAACATTTAGGTCTATATATGTACTTGTCCACTTTAGTCAGTAGAAAGAGGGAATATGGTAGACACACACACACTCAGCCAGAAACAGAGATTCACTTGTCCCATACAATCCGATGAAAGAGACAGAGGCAAGCTTATATACTCAGGCTCAAGCATGCTCTTGTCCTCTTGCAAGATGTGAGAGACAGACAAAGGAAGGAACTCATTCTCAAGACCATAGATAAGTATGTCTACTGTTGGCAAGGAAGAGAGAGACACATTAAGGGACTCTTTCCCAGTAAAATATGTGACTTTTCACAGTATAAGAAGATGAGAGGGACACATTCAGGTACAAAACCTGAGGGCCAAGGATGGGTTTGTATGATACCATCAAGAGAGAGAGACATAGGTTGGCACACACACTCAGGTCCATAGATCACATTTTCCCATTGATGTTTGGAGTCAAAAGACCCCTGGCTGAACCGGACTCCAGCTGGCCTCAAGCCTACTGTTGAAAGAACTTATCAAACATCCTGACTGGAAACCACAGAAGTCCTGTTTGGCCCTGAGAAGAGGAACATTCAGCGGACCGTGACTTCTGAGAAACCACAGACATTCTGCCTGGCCCTGAGAAAAGGCACATTCAGCGTACTGTGACTTCTGAGAAAAGCCACTTATTTCCTTCCCCTCCCCACACATTACCCCGGGGTTCTTACCCCAGAAGATTCTGTACTTTCCCACTGCACTCCTTCCTATCCCCGCTCCCCCGAACCATGCTTTAAATTCAAACACCCGCCTTCAGTAAAAGACTCTTGACAAGTTATTCTTCCTTGAGTCCTGTCTTCTCTCTCGCCCGTTCTTCATTCACAGGTCGCAACCCCCTTCGATCCCCCGAATAACTGGACCTGCGGGTCAGGTCAGGTGGCGCCCAATATGGTTGTCGGAGTACGGGTCGCCCCCCGGACAGATTAAGATCGCGATCGACCCTCGGACTTCATGGTTGTCGCCACTCGCCCGGCCGCTTCAACTTTTAGGTGAGTCATCTGTCCTACTTCTCAGAATGGGTAAGACATTGTCTAAAGAGGCTCAATTCATCAAGGGCCTCAAAGACGCCCTCAGAGAAAGAGGCATAAGGGTTAAAAAAGAAACATTTGGTTGAATTTTTTATTTTTGTCGATGAGAAATGTCCCTGGTTCCTTATTGACGGGCCGACCATCGATTCACACAAATGACAGCGGGTCAGTCGTGAATTAAATGTTTTAATAAATACGGATGGAAATGAGGTCCTCGGACGCAATATTTTTTCATACTGGGGGCTTATTCGAGACATAATTGAGACCTCCAATTCGGAGACTGGACACAAACAACTCCTTTCTTTTGCTGAATACTGTCTCAAGTCTTCCTTACCGCCTTCTCATTCCTCCTCTCGTGCCTCTGGCCCTGCTTCTCCTTTCACTCTCATAGATATCCCTCCGGACTCTTCCCCTCAGGATCCCCTGTCCACCCTCTCTCTTCTGTAGAACGTGGCTGTTCTCCTTTATGTGCCCCTGTCTTTCCTGCGGCCAAGAACCCTCCGTCTAACCCCCTACCTCTCCCTCTGCTCCGCCCATCGTCCTCCTTGCCCAAAATGGTGATGACCCCCTAGATCCAGGGGACGCTGAGACCCTTGAGGAGGAAGCCACCCGCTATCACTCCGAAGTGTGGCCTCTCTTGGCCCTCCCGACCCTTCCCCCTCCCCTCACTGCCTCTTTGCCTGCCATGCCCTCTTTGCCTTCCACTGCACTCACCGCTATGAAATCTCACCTGACTCGACAGATTCAAGACCTTACGGAGGTCCTCCAACTTCAAAATCGCCTCTCTCGTCTCTCCGTTCTCTGCTCTTCTCCCCTTTCAGACCCATCTCTCATCCGCCTCGCCTTCCCTGTCACACGCTCCTAGATGGCCCCTGAGTCTGGCCAAGAGACTTCCTCGGCTCCCGTTCCTTCATCTCAACCTTCCGCTTCCAGGTCCACTGGCCGTCAGCCTGTCCCCCCTTCCACACCTTCTTGACTCCCCTCCTCTTCCACCTCTGCCTCACGACAGTCCGCTCACAGGGAATTGATCTCCATTCTGACTCCAAGGCGGAAGAGTCCGCCTCCGACCATAATCCACATAGTGAAACTGAAAGTGACGCCGATGAACGGGCGCCCGCTCCTACTGTTTATCGTAAACTCCCTTTCATAAAATTGGAAAAGTTAAATACTGCGGTCAAAAATTATGGCCCAAATGCCCCGTTTACCCTCTCCTTGCTTGAGAGCCTCAGCGGCAATGGGTATCTCACACCCAATGAGTGGACTACTGTCGCCCAGTCCGTATTGACGCGGGGCCATTTTCTCTCTTGGTGCGCAGACTGGTCAGACCGCTGCCGCTCCACAGCACGGTCTAACAGCCAAAGTAGCCGTGCTTCCACCAGACGGTGGACATTGAATAAGCTTGTTGGACAAGGCAGATATGCTCTTGATGATAAACAGAGAGGCTTTTCCCAAGGACTTTTGGCTCAGTCCGCCTCTGCCGCCATGGCCTCTTGGAGGACGATCCCTACCCAGGGGTCCGTTCTCTCTCCCCTGACTAAGATTGTTTAGGGAGCTCAGGAGAGTTACAGTGACTTTGTAGCTTGCCTTCTTGAAGCTGCTGAAAGGTCTCTTGTCCCTGGCCAAAATGAAAATAAATTACTAAACCAACTTGCCTATGAAAATTCTAATTCTGGCTGCAAGGCTGTCCTCAGAGGACAAAATCAACCTTGCTGTGAGAGCCGTAACGGGGGCCCCATCTAACAATCAGTCCTGCTTTCGCTGCGGACAGCTAGGTCACTTTGCCAAAAACTGCCCCCAATCTAAACCTTTATCTACTCCTCCTGCCGGTACTGACATGGGCCGCCCACCTCCCACAATGGTCTGCCCCTGCTGCCGCCGTGGCTGACTTCGGGCTAATACCTGGCACTCCAAAACAGATGTCTTGAGTAATCCCCTTCCCCCTCGTCTGGGAAACGGGATGCGGGGCCAGCCTCGGGCCCCCCAGCCTGTCCAATTTTTGCCGGCCTCTGGGGTCAGCCAGCCCCAATCCAGCCCACTGTTGCCTCCCCCTAAGCCCCTGCCCAAAATGCCACAAACCTTTGCCGCGCCTCCTCCGAAAGTGCAGGACTGGACCTCTGTGCCTCCGCCTACACAATATTAAATCCTGATTCGGGCGTTCAAGTCATCTCCACAGGAGTCTTTGGGCCCCCGCCCCCTAAGACCGAGTACTTAATCCTAGGGCATGCCTCTGCGGCTCTTCAGGGCATTACCATTTTCCCTTCCCTTGTAGACAATGATTACACTGGGGAGATTAAAATCTTGGCCTCCTACACGAGAGGGCCCCTCACCATCTGTCAGGGCCAACGTATTGCTCAGGCCCTACCACTTCCTCTCGATACCTCTACACCCTCATTGGGGCCACCCAAGGGGCCCTCTGCTCCTGGATCCTCTGACATTTATTGGGTCCAGAAGATTACCAGAGAACGCCCACACCTTAAACTTAAACTTAATGGCAAATACTTTGAAGACATTCTCGATTCAGGAGCAGATTCCACTGTTTTATCTCAGGCCTCCTGGCCTTCCTCCTGGCCAAGCCAGCCTTCCTAACCCACCTCCAGGGCATAGGCGTGCCCACCAACACCCTCCAAAGTTCCCAGATTCTGACATGGGAGGATCCTGATGGCAATACGGGCTGTATCCAGCCATTCATCGTTCCTGGCCTGCCTGTTAACCTTTGTGGACGAGATATATTAACCCAGATGGGGGTTTACCTTTTCAGCCCCTCTCCTACTGTGACACAACAAATGCTAGATCACGGATTTCTCCCCGGTCAGGGCTTGGGCAAAAATAGTCAGGGACGCCCAACCCCTGTCCAGACCACCCTCAAACTAGATCAAATGGGATTGGGCTATCATACTTCTTTTTTATAAGGGCCGTTGCTCCCCCTGCACTCCAGGCTGATAAGATTACTTCGAAAAATGACTCCCCTGTCTGGATCGACCAATGGCCCCTCCCCACCAAAAAACTCACTGCGGCCATGCAGTTGGTGCAGGAACAGCTGTCTGCAGGCCATATTGAACCCTCTACATCTTCTTGGAACACCCCCATTTTTGTCATCCTAAAAAAGGGGGGTAAATGGCGTCTACTACAAGACCTTAGATAAATAAATAAAACTATGGTTTCCATGGAAGCCCTTCAGCAAGAACTCCCCTCCCCTGTCGCCATTCCCAAGGGATTTTCAAAAATTATTATTGATCTTAAGGACTGCTACTTTTGCATCTCTTTACATCTGGAGGATTGCAAGCGCTTTGCAAAGGTATGGCCAATAGCCCTACTCTTTGCCAAAAGTATGTGGGCCAAGCCATAGATCCCTTTCGCCTTGAACATCCTGATCTCTACCTTATCCACTACATGGATGATATCCTTTTGGCGGGAGTGGATAGTGAGGAGCTCCTGTGAGTTGCGTCCTCCCTAGTAGCCAGACTCCAAGAGTTTGGGCTCCATATTGCGCCAAAAAAGGTTCAACTTCAGCCCCCTTATTTGTTTTTGGGATACGAGTTACATTCTCATAAGATCCTCACTCAAAAGATGGAACTTAGAAGAGATTCTTTACACACCTTAAATGATTTTCAGAAGCTCCTGGGGAACATTAACTGGTTGCGCCCCTATTTAAAACTCACCACTGGAGACCTTAAGCCCCTTTTTTCTATTCTTCAGGGCAATCCTGACCCCTCTTCCCCTCGACAACTGACCCCTAAGGCTATAAAATACTTACAGGTTGTTGAGGCTGCTAATTCGAATCAGACCATTTCATATTACTCCCCCTCTTCCCCTCTCTGGCTGTTGATCCTCCCCACCACTTTTTCGCCCACAGGTTTGCTATGGCAAAATAAACCGTTATACTGGTTACATTTACCAACTACCCCTTACAAAGTCCTTTCCTCATATCCTCTCCTAGTGGCCCAAATACTCAGGTTGGGAAGAGAGAGCTCCCTTAAAATATTTGGAAAAGACCTGGACATAGTCAGCCAACCCTATAGCCCAGCCCAAATTCAATGGCTACTACAAACATCCGATGACTGGGCCATCAATTGCTTTTCCTTCCAGGGAAAAATTGATAACCATCTCCCCTCTGACAAACTTATCCAATTTCTCAGTAAACAAGCCTTAATTTTTCCTAAACATACCAAGAGTACCCCTATCCCACAAGCCCCCTTGGTTTTTACTGATGGCTCCTCCTCCGGTGTGGCTGCCTATGTTATTGATGGACAAACTACCAGGTTTCAGACTAATCTGTCTTCTGCTCAACTGGTGGAACTGACTGTGGTCTTCCAATTGTTTCAAACCCTACAGGACTGCCCCTTTAATCTCTATACTAATAGCGCTTATGTCGCTTGCTCCATTCCTCTGTTAGAAACTGTGCCCTTGATTCGGCCAGATACTAATGCTTCCCCTCTCTTTGCTAAAATCCAACAAAAGTATCCAACAAAGAATATGCCCCTTCTTTGTCGGACATATTCGTGCCCATACTGGTCTGCCTGGACCTTTGGCCAGGGACAATCATTTGGCCGATCTAGCCACCAGAGACACCTTCTTAATTCTGTTATCCCAAGAACGGCACCCCCTTCAGATGGCCCAACAAGCTCATCAACTACACCACGTAAATGCTCAAACCCTGAGACAAATGTTCTCCATTACCAGAGAACAGGCCCGACAGACTGTACGTCAATGTCAACACTGCATTACCTTCCTCCCTGAACCACATCTGGGAGTTAACCCTTTTTGGAAGCTAAAATACATCCATGTGTCTATAGACACCTTTAGTGGATTCCTTTACGCCACCCTTCAGTCCGGGGAGGCTACAAGGAATATAATCAGCCATGTTCTCTCCTGCATCACAGTTATACCCTGGCCCTCCTCCATTAAGACAGAAAACGGGCCTGGCTATACTAGCTCCTCCTTTAAAAGCTTTTGTGCCCAATTACAAATTAAACATGTTCCTGGAATTCCCTACAATGCTCAAGGACAAGGCATAGTAGAAAGAGCTCATCAAACATGAAAAAATATGATTTTAAAACTCAAAAATTCTGGGGGGATATTATACCCCATCAATAATAATCATAAAAATTTATTAAATCATGCCTTATTTGTCCTTAATTTTTTAACCCTTGATAGTCAGGAAAAATCGGCTGCTGATAGATTTTGGCATCCTTCAACCATTGATACTTATGCTCAAGTACCATGGAAAGATCCATTGACTCATCAATGGCATGGACCAGACCCTGTGCTCATTTGAGGCAAAGGACATGCTTGTGTCTATGACCAGACTCAACAAAATGCTCGATGGCATCCTGAAAGGCTAATCAAACTGGCTAACCCAACTATCTCCCCAGGGAAAGTCCCTGAGGAAGATCAATAAATGTGTTTTCTCATAGAATGTCCCTGCTCATCTTCTTCCTCGTTCTTCTGAGCCCAGTGGTAAGTACTCCCCTCTCCCTCCCCCGCTATAATCCCTACGTGATATTCAATTACACATGGGTCATTGAAAACCAGGCTGGCGACATCGTTAATTCCAGTAGCCACCTGGGGGCTCAGCCCCATTGGCCGGTCCTCCAAGTAGACCTTTGAGCACTGGCACTCGGGGCTAACCCCGACTGGGGTACTGAGGACATTTTTTGGCCCCCGCGTGAGTCTAAGGCTCCCGAACAGCCCAAAAGAGGAAAATACTATGTTGGATGCCACAATGATTTAGAACGAATACAGCTTCATAATGCTTTAAGAAGACAAGGGTACTGGGGACAAAATGGAGGCCTCTATGTTTGCCCTGGCACCTCTCATTGTCCTCGGACCATTGATTACAAGCGCGGAGGCTCTAATGATTACTTTTGGGCCTCCTGGGGATGTGAGACATCGGGAACCACTTATTGGAAGCCATCTTCCTCCTGGGATTATATCTCTGTTACTAGTTCTTGGATACACCCTGAAATTAATAATCACTATATGCCTGATGACTTAAAAAAGCTTTTCAATAGCGCTCATGCCCCCACACTCGGTTGGTGCAATCCCCTATCCATCTGCTTCACCGCCCTAGGTAAACGTCAAACTTGGACTGACAGGGGCTTTGAGTGGGGCCTACGCCTTTATAAAGAAGGTTATGACATGGGATTAACCTTTAAAATCAGGCTCTTAAAAGAAGTCCCCAATAAAAATGCTGCCTCTACAGGCCCCAATAATATGCTTCATAAGCCTGTAGCAGCCGCCCCTAAGCCTCCTGCTCCTAAGCTACAGCCAACCCCTCATCCTTCTGCCACCCTCTGCTCTTCTTTCCCTACCCTGTTCCAACCCACCATTCCTGTTGGTCCCCCTAGTACTGCAGAACTCATTATTGATCTCGCTAATGCCACTATCAAGACCCTTAAAAGTACTAACTCCTCCACTTACCCAGAATGTTGCATATGTTTCTCCCCCATACCCCCTTACTATGAGGGCATAGCGTTCTTTTCGACCTCCTCCTTTACCAATGAGACATCTTCCGCTCTTTCCACATCCGAACCTGACAACTCCATTACAGTTCAATCTATTTCTGGTTTTGGCACCTGTCTTCTGGGCCCAAATATTCTTCCCCCCAGAGACCTATTGGAGGTTTGCAATCAGACTCTTGTATTAAATACCACCTTTAAATTTGCCTTAGCCCCTAATGGTACTTATTTTGCCTGCTCTTCAGGCCTGGCCTCTTTTCTCTTTACCCCTTTGTTTATCCAAAAGCGTGATTGGTATGTGACGGTTCTCTAATTCCCTCGCTTCTCCGTCCACAACCCTGAAGATTTCCTGAACTCTATAGATAAGGGCATCTCCATTCACCCCCGATCTAAAAGAAAGCCCATTACGACCCTCACAATAGCCACTATTTTGGGCCTTGGTCCAGTGGGGGCATGTACAAGAATTGCCTCCCTGGTGACCTCCAGACAAGGTTTTACCGAGCTCCCGACAATTATTGATAGAGATATTTCCAATATGAGAGTTGGGATTCAAGAGATAAAAGATTCCCTTGATTCCCTTACAGAGAAAGTTCTTCGAAACCGCAGAGGCCTTGATCTCCTTTTCCTCAAGGAGGGGGCGCTCTGTGCTGCTCTTAAAGAGGAATGTTGTTTCTGTGTTAGTAAAACAGGACTGGCACAAAAAAGCCTTGACAAAGTTTGCAAGGCCCTGGAGGAATGCCAGCGAGCCAGGGAGAAACACGAATCCTGGTATCAGAATTAGTTTTCCTCCTCCCACTGTCTCACTACCCTCTTGCCCAGCCTCCTGGGCCCCTTTGTTGGGATCCTCCTCCTCCTTTCTTTTGGGCCTTGGGCCTTCCATTGTTTAACCACATTTGTTAAAAGCCAGGTTGACTCTGCTACCAAGAATATACAGGTCCATTACCACTGCCTCTCCTCAGAAGATTCTAAAAATAATGCCTCCGAAACAGAGACTTCAGGGGTCCAACAGCCTTCACTGCAGCCCTATGGACAGCTTCGACATTTCCAGGCATTACGCGATGCCGGATGGAGGGCTCGGCTCTGCCCTAGGCGTTTCTGGTAACCTCATCAAACCCCCTTCCATCATCCTCAGCTCTTACCGCACAGCCTTTTCGCCCTAGAGGTCGGACCATTCCCCTCAGGCCTGGCGCATAGCCTTTAAGTCCTAAATAACTAACTTGCAATGAGTCTCTCTCTCTTTTCTCTCTGCGTGGCCTTTGCACTCGACTGGCCCTAGTTGCCATTGCAGGTCGAAAGGCACCCTATATCTGCATGCACCCAGTGGCCATTGCACCCCGCGGGGAAAATTGCCCATTGCACGCGGGATGGCATTGAGTGTCACCTCCAAGATGGTCCTCAATCGGTCGGTCCAGAGTCATGCTCCAGCCTTGATCGGACCATTTCCTTTTTCCTAAGCTTACTGCCCATACAACAGACTATAGAGAGCTGCGAAATGCTGCACCCCGATGCTGCGCCTTCCCCCACCCTGACGGCGAGCGCTCTCGGGAATGTGTGAGACCTTATTTGGCAAAAGGTGGTGCTAGGGCCCTTAATAAAAAGGGAGGGGGGAGATGTTGGGAGCCAAGAGACCCCTGACTGAACCGGACTCCAGCTGGCCTCAAGCCTACTGTTGAAAGAACTTATCAAACATCCTGACTGGCAACCACAGACGTCCTGCTTGGCCCTGAGAAGAGGAACATTCAGCGTACTGTGACTTCTGAGAAACCACAGACATTCTGCCTGGCCCTGAGAAAAGGAACATCCAGCGTACCGTGACTTCTGAGAATAGCCACCTATTTCCTCACCCTCCCCACACATTACCCCGGGATTCTTACCCCAGAAGATTCTGTAGTGTCCCACTGCACTCCTTCCTACCCCCGCTCCCCCGAACCATGCTTTAAATTCAAACACCTGCTTTCAGTAAAAGACTCGTGACAAGTCATTCTTCCTTGAGTCCTGTCTTCTCTCTCGCCCAGTTTTCATTCACAGGTCACTAACCCCTTCGATCCCCCGAATAACTGGACCCACGGGTTGGGTCACATTGATGTTGGGGACAAGGACACAGGCAGGCGCAAAACTTCAGACAGACTTATGGTCTTTCCCTCTACAGTCAGAAAAGGCACTAGGAAAGCTACACACACTAAGTGAATAATTGACCTGTTTCCCTAAATGAATGTAAGAGACACAAACAGGCTAGAATTGACAGTCAGGCCCATATTTAAGCACATCCCCTAGAGGAAAAGAAAAAATATACAAACAGGCATAAACAATCAGGCACATCAATGCCCATTTCGCCGAGATGAAGAGGAGAAACACACTACCAGGCACTCACACTCTCGTCCTAGTATGACATTAAAAAATATGGTCAGTGAAGAGAGACATATGGAGGTATGCACTCTCAGGCACATAGATACTCTTTTGCTCTAGAAGCAGGTGAGATATTGTGGCAGGCAAGCACACTGAACTCGGTTGATTCTCCAGTGTCCTAGAAGCAGTTGAACGAGAGACACAGGCAGGCACTTCCAGTAAGCTTCAAGACATTTTTGTTCTCTCGAAACAACAGGGAGAAATACAGTAAGGCACACCTGCACACAGGGACATAGATACTATTCTCTTCTAGAGTCATAGGAGATTGGGACACAGAACGACACCCTCACATGCACTCATATGCATAAGTTTAATTTCTCATATAAGCATATGAGAGAGAGAAACCCAGGAAGGCACGCACATTCAGACCAAATGATGCTGTTGTCGCCTTGACATAGATGATAAACAGACAAAGCGAGGGACACTCATATGGGCCCATAGATACCCTTGTACCCTAGGGAGAAGGAAGAGACATACATAGGCAGGAATACACTCTCAGCCATAAACATGACTTTTCCTCCAATATGCAGGAGAGGGAGATACAGGCAGTCACACACCTTGAAGTGCATAGATGTCCTCATATGCCCGAAGCAGGTGAGAGGGACTGGTTGGCAAACACACTCAGATTCATAGATGCTCTAGTGCTCTCAAGGGAGGTGATAGAGTGACAGACAGGCACTCAAACACAGGCACACAGATACTATTTCCTTCACTAAAGGCAGGTGAGAGATAACCAGATGAGTACTTCTTCCCTTGCTCACAAATGACACTCTCTGTTAAAAGTAAGTGAAGAACTGACAAAGTCTAGAACACACACTGACACACATAGATGCCCTTGTCACCTACAGCGAGAGGAATGAGACACAGGTGGGAACACACACTCAGTCCCACAAATGATATTTTCCCTAAGTGATAGGTTGATAGATGCAGGCAGGAAACAACTATCATGCCAAGAAATTTTCTTGTCTCCTAGAGGCATGGAAAAGAGTTACACAGGCAGGTACTCACTCCCAGGCACATGCATGCACTTATCACCCAAAGGCAGGTGCAAAAGACATAGGAACGCACACACACTCTCCTCAGTCGATTCTCCTTTACCCTAGAAGGAGCTGCGAGAGAGACACAGGCACAAAAACACATTCAGGATCACAGATGGCCTTGTCCCCTAGAGGAAATGGAGAGTGTTACCCAGGCAGGAACACAAACTCAGGCCCATTGGTGCCATTTTACATCTGTAGGAATGTTCAAGAGACACAAGAAAGCATAAAAAAGGCACATAAAAGGCTTTGTCCCACATAGGCAGAGGAGAGAGTAATATAGGTAGGCACACACACATACTCGCCTATAATAAACTAGGCACTAGAGGTACAGGAATGAGACATAAGAGGCACATTTATTCAGGATGAGAGATTACAGTGGTCTATAGAATTAAAGGGGAGAGACACAGTGTGGCAGTCTAATTCAGGCCAATAGATTCCCATAAACACTAGAAGCATGAGAGAGGCACAGGCTGACAAATACAACAGGGCCATAGGTATCTTTG
This sequence comes from Acomys russatus, assembly GCF_903995435.1. Taxonomy (NCBI): domain Eukaryota; kingdom Metazoa; phylum Chordata; class Mammalia; order Rodentia; family Muridae; genus Acomys; species Acomys russatus. The sequence continues at coordinate 115,051 of NW_026131745.1, read as the reverse complement.
TCTCATACAGACATGTGAGAGAAATAAAAGTAGGTTAATAAATTCATACTCATATATGTCTTTTTTCCTAGAGGAAGGTTGCCTAGAAAAGAAGATAGGCACACACACACACTCGGGCTCATTATAGAGCTTTCCTCTGGAGGAGTGTATAAAGAGACACAAGGAGGCTCACATTCAGCAACAGTGTTGACCTTTTACGCCTATAGGAAGGGGAGAGAGAAAAGAAAACAATACAAGAGGTCAACGGTTGCACATGTTGTTTAGAAATAGTTTGAGAAGACAAAGGTTGGCATACACAGTCAGAAACAATGATTACCTTGATCCCTAGTGACAGGTGAAGTTCACAGGCAAGCACTAAACTTAGGCAAAAATATACCCTTGTCTGTTATAGAAACTGAGGGAGACACATGAAGGCACAGATACTGGACAATAAAATCCCATGTCCCATAAGATCATGGGAGAGAGAAACAGGTAGCAAAACACAGTCAGGCCCTCAATGTCTTCATCCTCTAGGGGTAGGTAAGAGAGTGACACAGGGAAGAACACACAGTCAAAAATATAGAATCCCATGTCCCAAAGAGGCAAGCGAGAAAGATACAGGAAGTCACTCACACTATGTCCAGAGATACCACTGTCGCCTAGAATCAGGGAAAAGAAAAAAAAACACGCAGGCACACATAGACAGTCCCATAAGGCTTTGTAGCCTAAGAGCTGATAAGAGAGAGACTCAGGCAGAAACACACACTCCGGGTCTGAGTTACCCTTGTCACATAGAGGGACAGCAGTGAGATATAGTCTGACATAACAATGAAATCCATTGGAGCGATTTTCACCTAGATGAAAGGAGAGAAACACACGCACATACACACACTATTCCTAAAATGGTTTATATCCTAGAAGCCTAAGAGAGAGACAGGTTGGAAAACACACACACTGCACATAATGACCCTTTTCTCCTATGGACAGCAAGAGAGACAATGACAGGCACTCACACCCAGGCAAATAGATGCTCTGGCCATTAGAGGCAGGTGACAGAGAAATAGGCAGGCAATTAAATCCAGGCCCTTATTAGAATCTATTCACTAGAGGGAGTAGAATGAGACAGACATAGGCAGGTTCTCACACTCAGGCGTATAGAATGCATGATATTTCTGTATTCACACATGCAGTAAAAAACATTTCCTAAAATGAAAGTAGTGGAAATATAACATGAACCAATATAGATACATTAGAAAATCAAATCAGGAAAGCAGCAACTGCTGAATATCTCCATATGGACTTATAGAGGACAACTGTAAAGCCTTGTAGAACCATTCACTGTCTTTGGAACTTTTATTTAGACAAATCACAGCCTAGCCACTAACCATAAATCACATTCACTAAGGATTATATTTGAACAAATGAAAAAAAAACACTCACTCTCAGAACCAATCAAATTCATCAAAGTTAGTGTTTCAGACCAAATACAGCCTTGCTCTTAACAGTAACCAAATCATTAAAACATGTGTTTTGACCAATTACAATCTTGCCTCTAATTACAAATCATACTCCTTGGCATTCTCATAATCCATGTGCATTCTAGAGTTCCCAGGATACAGTAAACACAAGGCCACTTTACTTCAAGTGGGAGATATGGTAAGGTTGACTCCGTGGATCTCTCTGGTAAGGGCAAGATGGTGAGATTTTTTTGTCTAACCTTATAGAAGTCATTGATAAAGCAATTGGGGTTCACCAGGTGATTATTGCAGAATTCATTATTTCATATTTCAGATATAGAAGTTTCAGACTAGTCTAAATTTATGTAATTAAGTATATACTTTATTTAAGCTTAATTATCAACTTGATTATAAAATATATTTTCATTCCTTGAGTAATACTAACTATACCACAGTTAAAAATGTAATGAAATACAATGACAAAAGGGCCAGACAAGCTGCGTTATCAAGTACAAAAAAGTTGTCTCATAAGAAATATACAGTACCAAAAATACATGAAGGATCATGAGTGCACTGTGAAAAATATTATATATGATTCCTATAAGAAGACTTATTGATTATAAAGAATATATGGTAAAGTATATGACATAGAAGGTGGAGCAGTAGAGAAAAGTATATATAATACATTTAACAGTAGTAAAAGGGCCAGATAAGCTGCGTTTTTGAGTACAAAAAAGTTGTATAACAAGAGATGTACAGTACCTAAAATATATGAAGGATCTTGAGTTCACTGTTATAAATATTATAGATGATTCGATAAGAAGGCTTATTGATTATAAACAATGTATGGTAAAATATATGACATAAAGATTGAGCAGTAGATAAAAGTATATATAATACATATAAAGGTGGATGTATGAAACACATAAATGAAATTTATCTATATACATGAAAGAGGAACAGAGAGAAAGAAAAGAAGAGAGAGAAAGAGAGAGAGAGCAATGGAAGATGAATATACAACATGCAGTGAATAGATGATAAATATATGGAGGAAAATAAAGGAGATATGACAAGAAAGCTATCTTATATCAAAACTGGAGGGAATAGATAAATTGAAAAATAGATCAGAATGATTTAGGGTAAGTAGAAGCAAATGATACATCAATATTATAGAACATAGGATATCCAGAAGATAAATGATGGATAAATACATGGATAACAGGAACATAATAACTATCTGATAGGTAGATTAATAGATGGCAGGCACAAGATAGCTAGAGGATCAAGGATAGAGAGTTGAAGAAAAACACAGAGGCGTTGGGGCTAGAATCCACATATCGAGTGTGGACAATGGCTCAGTAAATTAAATATGATAAAGAAGAAGGAAAATAAATACACAATAATTACAAGTTAGATTAGTCGAAGAAGAGAAATTCAGGGGAGTAGCCAAGGCTACTCAGGGATATCCTGTTTCAAAACACACACACTCACACACACTCACACACAAAAAAATACAAACACACATATAAAAATAAGAAAGTAAATATAGGATAGATTGGGTTCAAGCAGTGGTTCTTGTTGATTCATATGTCTATTTTTGTCTAAAGACACCAATTAGAAAAAGCAGTCTTTTGTGGCAGATTTACTGGACATAAGGTTTCGGTAGGTTTCAAGAAGTACAATATTACTATGAGTTCATGATTGCAGTGCTCTTGTAATAGTTCATATGACTCTGTTTCCTCCAACGTCTCTAATTTGTATGACCCTCCTGCCCTACTTAGTATAATATTCCCTAAGCGATGGGTAAGGCTCTCTTAGCCATGTCAGACATATATGAAAACTCTCACATAACGCTTAATTCTCTACAGTTTGGCTACTTGTGACTATAAATTTTAACTACTCAATACTGCATAAATGCACTATTCGTATGAGATCTAAAAACTGCAATAATCCATGGGTTTGAAGATTAATTGCCTAAAGATATTAATGTAGAGACCACATTGATACAAAGTTCATAAGTAAGGTAGTGAAAAGTACATTAACCAGTGGGGCTGGTAAAGTCCCCATCTTTGTGTTCCTGATCAGACTTATAGTACCAAACATGTATATGCCATCCATTCATTCATAAATGGGTCGGTTCCCACATAACATTGATGTAATTAATGCAAATATTGAAATATTTTGTCATGCCTGTCTTTTTTTCGATAAAGGGTTTCTCTGTGTAGCCTTGGCTGTCTTGGACTCACTTTGTAGACCAGGCTGGCTTGGAACGCACATCGATCCTCCTGCCTCTGCATCCCGAGTGCCAGGATTAAAAGCATGTGCAACCACGCCTGGCTGCCATGCAAGTCTTAATTTTTGATTACAGTGTTCACAGGTGGTAATATGTTGAATGGCTTTTTTCTGCCTCCTTCTGCTTATATAACTCTGGCTTTTAAATTGAAAGCTATACAACAAAGAGGAAACTAACCAGAGAGTCCATAAAAAACATTTTGTTTATTATTTCTTTATGGATTAATTAAGGCTTGAAAAAGAATGCCAGAGGAAGGACATGCAAACAATGTGCCAAGTTTAAGATTCGAATATGGATCATCTTGATTCAGACATAAAATTATATGCAGTAACAGCAATTGAGAAGAACTATGAACATTTATCACTCTACTGTTGTTATTTACTTAAATTTGATGCAAATATTTGTAAACAGACACACTCTCTCTCACTCTCATTCTCTCACAAGCACACACCCACAAACACATACATATTTATAGTGTTGGCTTTTCAATTTCCTGCAATATGTGAAAAATTATGCGTAAGTCTATGGGGTACTGCCTTTGTTTTCTATTATTTGGGTCTCATTCTATCTCACTAGTGAAATATATTATCTTATTTGGAATCTCAGGTTGAGTTTGCAGAAGTTCGACCTGCTACCTGGGATATGCTACATGAAACATTTCAAAACTGAGCATCATCTCAGCCGAGTACAAGCACAAATATAAATGCAAATACAAGCAAGAGCAGAAGGACAAGTATTTTTTATATGGATATACACCGCTGATCTCAAGTAGGTACAACGAGCTATTTAGAAGTGTAAAATTTAATTCCAATGATTTTCAAAGTGATCAGAAGTTTTAATATATCATTCTGTTTGTGTAATCCCAGGTGTCATGTCCAACTTTACCAAAATTCTTTAAATAATTTGATGTGAGGAATCAGAGAAATATACATAACTGTGGTCTCAAAGATTCAAGCAATCACTTATGATACAATTTAGAATTCTCATAAGTGTTAAGACTCCTCTCTTTTCAGTGAATATGTATTTTCACTTGTTTTTGATTTCAGTACTACAAACATTTTAACAAATATGTCTTTAGAAAAAATCCTTTTATTGTTTAGGTCCATGCAGTTTATCCCACTGCAAGAAAATATTTTCTTGATACATTAGTTGAGGTTTGAAGCAGATACTTGACGTATAATTCACCATTTCCTAGCCGTCAGAGCAGGCAGTTTATCTCCACACATTAATGATGGGATAACAGAATTTTAATCATGTGCATCGCCAGTAAATATAATAGAAATAACATTGAAATTTGTTAATTACTCAAAATACTGCTTCTCCTTTTATGAGTTTTTATCCCAAAGTCCTAAATATTCAATTGGATAAGAACTGCAATACCTGAAACATAGATCTTATAGCAGAAGACATATATTGTAATATTTTTACTTATTATGGTTAAACTTTCATTTTCCTCATTTTCAAAGGTAGTATTAACTTTTACACAGTTTTAGTAGTACCACTTATATTATTTCTGTACGTTTCAGATCTCTATTCTAAACTGTCATTGGAAATAGTACAGACGTGTGTGTGTGTGTTTGTGTGTATGTGTGTGTTTCTGTTTAAACATGAAATAAAACCATAGTGTCCTGTTATATAAAAATGTCACATTTTAGTGTTTTAGCAACAATCAGTGCTTTCTTCTGCAGATTCTGTACAGAATTCAATGATGGATTCAATGAACATGTTAAAGCTGTTGGATATGGAAATCAAACTACATCTGGAGGACTTTTCAAAAGATACCCAAGAAAAGGTGGCTCTGCACAACAAGAATACTTGGCTAAGGCTGAGAATAAACCATTGGTAGAGGTAAAGAACTCCAATTCTAAGGAAGATTTTATTGATATAATTATTGTACTTTCTAATTCTTCATCTAATGAAGTTTTCTGTGAACTAATAGAGGACACCAAAGACAAGAAAAATGTTGAGACTCTAGAAATTTCTGTTGACCATGGACAAGGACAACAAAAGTCACCAGAAACAACCAAATCCATCATATACACAAAACAAAAGCTTGTGCACCCAGCTGCAGTGGGGGGACCCATAGTGACCATAGATCAGTCAGCCTCTGGAGAAACTGTGGTACGTCTCAAAATCTTCCAAATATATATATATATATGTTACCTCTGACAATGTTAAGCTAAAACTCACCCTTTTTGCTCAATTCACTTCACAGCAAGCATGATCTTTATTTCTCAAAAACAGGTATCACTCTTTCTAATGCACTAGGTTTTCAAACACACAAAAAATCTACAAAACACTTAAAAACAGACAGGTTGGATGATCTCTGTGGCAAATCATACCCATTTAGTTCTCATCCAATAAAGTAGACAAAGATGTGTTTTTGGGTGTCCTTTTCATCTTACATGGATTTTTAGAGTACCATGAAATTCCATGAACTCTTTAGGAGGAAACTTCTATGAATAACTAAACTCTGAATGTAGATACATTTTTAAATTCTTAAAACGATCAGTAGCATATCTTCAATCTGACTGTGTAGAGGAGGTAGGGAGAGCCCAGCCAGATCTCAACTTCCTGATAGCTCAGGCTCCCTGTGTGTTTGCTGAGCTTTTTTTCCATGTTCACTTGTATTCAGTGTATTAAAGTAAGGCATGACCTAGCAGCAAATAATTTTTTTTCTTACAAATTCAGCCCAGGTGCTTTTTTCCACATATTCCTCTGCCTTTGCAAAAAAGGATTGTACAACGTGGCACCTCACGGATAAGAATAGAGGTCTATGATTTGATAATAACCATATTCTTTCCAGATACAAATGCTGAACAAAAGGTATAGAAAGTTCATTTTAGTTTATAGCTGAAGGGATATTTCATTTATATAGCAAGTTTGATTGACTTTGTTTATTCAGCTCAGACTACCACATCAGTCGCAGTTCAATTGCTCCAGAGATATAGATATATCTATCCTAGGTAGACTCTGATACATGCTTAATAATGTATATTTGAAGGTGTAGATATTTTGGAAGTTCAGAAGGCTGTGAATCAGAGGAATATGTTTTACTAGTGTGCTACAAAATCAGTCTGAAGGCTCCATAGCCCCGTATTCGCAGAGAGACCAGCCTTCCATTACTTTGGGATTAATTTATATATAAAGGTCATTCCTTGGGGGTGGTCTATCAGATATCAGGTTGTTTTATATGATACCCAACCCTACTCTAGGAACCTATGGTAAGGATCCCCAACTAAATTGTCTCGACTTCTGTTAAACTGCCTGCTTATTCAAACATTAACTATAGCTAACTAATTAGCGTAGCTCTCCATGGACCTGTAGGATGCATTTTTGCTTATTTGTTTGGGTATTTTTTTTTTGTTTTCGGCATTCAAAAACTCCTTACTTTCAGTTCTTTTGGCTACACTTAAGTTACAGTTAGTTTCATTAAAGCCTTTTAATTTTCTACAAAAGTGATACTCCGATGTTTATATTTGACACATCAATACGTGCAGGACAGAGAACAAGAAAGATGTGTGTATGAGTTGTCGCAGCATGTTGAGATGCTTCACAGATTAAAATATGAACCTCCACAATTAGAGAAGGACAAGCGAATCGGGAATGACAGCCACCAGAGCAGGTACAGGAACATCTGGAGTTTAAGTTTTCAATAAGGTCACGTATGGTACACCTGTATTTTTTTTTTTTTTTACATTATCTGTGTTGGTTTCGTGCAGATTGTGACTGTTATATATGACCTGAATAGAGGGTCCATTAATTTAATGAAAATTACTATTCTGAGAATCCACAACATCAGACTTATAAGTAAGAGACAAATGCACTGTAGAGAAGGGGGGAGGCCACTGCTCTAAAACATGTTCCTTCCTGTATAACATGTACCTCAGCATCTATTGATAAAATGGAAGATATTCCACAAAGAAGTCTTTGACAAGACATTCTGAAATGTAGAGATTTCATATCAAGCCTTGAAGTCATTGGTTTTATTCCTAAAATTTTGACTGTTTGCAAAAGTTGTTAGTAGGGAAATGATTATTTACCATAATTCACTCCAGAGTTTCATGTAAATTATGCAATTTATCTGGCTAGATGCATTGGAAATGAAACCAGGGAAGTAGATAAGAGCTGGTGGTTTCAAGCTGTGAGCCCACAGCTAACATATAAACCTGGATCAGCTTTCACATGTGACATGGAAAACTCTACATGAGCCACGTGATGGTAAAACTCACTGCTGAACAAAATCATTGGTTTTCCTGCAGTAGTAACAACAAATATCCTTGTAAAATGTCATGTTATAAAGGTTTCTTAAAAAGGGTTTACCTTTCAATCTTTCCCAGCCACACCTCCATTGAGAGCCAAGCTCAACAATGAATCTAGATTACTTACTGAGATTATATATTTTGGAATACTGCAATACAGTCTATAATCTACTTTGGGTATGTCTTTTCATATTGAAAAAAGCACTAATGTTTTATTTTCTGAGTGAGCTTGCTTAGAATATATCTATAGAGATGACTTACATTAGACAGGGCAGTGAGGTTTTTTGGACAATATTTACATGTCATACATGCAGAATGAAAACCAAACCGAAAAAACATATTAAAGCTGATTTAGCCGTTCATGACAAGATCCAACTAGACCTATATGGAACAGCAACATTCATTCTGGCAAAGTAGCAACACACCAAACATATTTTCATTTAAAAGCTTTAGGAATTATAGATAGCTATAAGAGTAATATTTTCATATAAAAGGCTTAAACATGACAACCCACAGTGTCACCAGATTCGGTCCCTATTATCTCATACTGAGATAAAAATGGGTTAATGATGCGAAGGACTCATTAGCTAAGTAGTCTCCGATAGTACCCTTTCTGTTCCCATTACGAAGACAATGAGGACCTTGAGTTTGATTCTAAGGGTCAGAATTGTCAGAAAGTTAATCTGGTAGTCCAGGAAGTTATCATCGTTTTTCATATCATCACTGGCAAAGAGAGTTGGAAGAGCAAGAGATTCAACCTGAGCCCATAATATTCTGAATGGGCTCATTTCTTTCCACTCACTCCTGCACTGTTCTTCAGCTGTGTGCTGAAGCCCAACTCCTCCTGCATTTATTATTTTTATTTCCCCATTTGGTTGTACTGACTGGGTCCTGTATAACTGCAAAAAAATTGGAAAAAGTTCAACAATGAAATAAAAAACTATGCCCTTTTTCTTTTCCTCCTCCACTTCCTAGTGAAAGATGAGTCATTTACTTCCACTGTGTATACATAGATATGATGTAAATCCAAGGGGAAAGGTGAGCTTTTAAGTAGTCCTGACTTCACAAATGTTGTGGAGTGGAGGTAAAGAAACAGAGGCTGCAGAGTTAAAGAAAGTTTTGGATTCTCAGGTCTGTCATTAAGTCAAGAGGCATCTGGAAAAAGGAATCCTTCAGTAATCTTTCCTTTCAAAACGTTCTCAATTCCCTCCCTTTCTCTGTCTCTGTGTTTCTCTCTCTCTCTCTGTCTCTCTATTCATCTCTCTCTCTCTCTCTCTCTCTCTCTCTCTCTCTCTCTCTCTCTCTCTGTCTGTGTGTGTGTGTGTGTGTGTGTGTGTGTGTGTGTGCTAGTACCTTGTAAAACAATAATGTGATAATGCTTGCAAGTGGCTCACTGGCTTAAAATAAATGGACACGCCTATCAATAAAAAATATTTCAGTTTACCACACTGCCTCTTTCTTTTTTATTTTCAGCATGCCTCTTATGGTTACCTGAGAGGAAACAGGACATGCTAAGAACCCTGGTCAAGAAAAATAAGCATATTTTCTGATTGCACAGAGCATCGTAAATCTTCACACATAAGAGGAAAATTAAGCAGAACATGGACCTCAATGGTCTAAGTGCTGAAGGGACATAAAGTGACCCCACTTGGGAGAGGAAGGGTGGGTTTTTTTCTTTTCTCAAGATTTAGTTTGTAGTTATTTTTTATGCACGATGAATCTATTGGAAATACGCTGCAAAGGCAAACTGTTACATCCACATTAGAGCGAGATAACCACTATTCCTTTCTTTTTACTTACCAGACACTACATCAAGTACTCCCAATATACCTGTGAGTATGCTAGGACAAGCTGCCATCAATGGACAGAATTGTTGTGTGCCGTTTTTCTTTTATGGCAAAATAAGAAATGCCAGAGAGGTTTGCAATGCAGAAAATATTAATCGGTCATGGGCTTTCTCCTAAATGTCAGGACTTAATCTTGATTTCTTCATATATTTCTCTGTGATCCTATGCCATTTTGTAACCTATGTTTCAGGCATCCAATGTGTGAAGTATATCTGATAAAAGAGGGCATAACTTAATTTAATAAACACTATATGGTACTACAAGTTTCATGTATGTGAAGTTGACTTTGCAATCCTAGGAATATTATTCACAGGGTAAACCAACCCTTATGTCCTGATTAAAAACCTATGTTCTAGAGAGAAACAATTCAGGCAATATTTGTTCTTGCCCATTTGCCTGTTTACTACAGGCTGTGAAAATTAGCTCCCATTTCTCACCTACAGATATTTGGTTGGTTGGATTGTCTTTGTTGCTGTGGTATCCTCATCTTTCTTTAAAAGACAGTGTCTACGAAACTACCTGGAGCACTCAATTAAGCTTCACAGGCTGACCAGTATTTTGAGGACCATATGCCAGCATTTTAGCAACATAAATATATTTTTGTTTGTTTTCTACCAAGAATAATATTTCCTTTGCTTAAAATGTGGGGTAGGAATGGCACACAGCACTGGCATGAATATCTCCTGCAGAAACCAGCTCATGTCTTTTGGAAAGGAATTTAATTTTTATTGAAAGAAAAAAAGGAAAGAACCAATAGTATCCTAGTATGCCGCAGGCCACATTCTATACACCACCATGAGATAAATGAAGTGTTGTCATGCACTCCAAACTCACTGGAAGACTTACCATCTAACACAATGTATTCTTTAAGAAAGAGGTATGGTTTTGAGGCGGGAAAAAGTATGGTGCATGCATGTGTGATTTTGATAAGTGCTCAACTACCCTGGTTCCAGAAGGACATTGGCCTTCACTATGCTTTCTTTCATAACATTCATAGTTCTTGGCTCATAGCCTGTGTTCTGTGTTTGTAAAATTGTTTTTATCAATTTGGTCTTCTATATGGACAGACAACAACATATAAATTTAATGATAGTAAATTGACTTTGAATATTTAGAGGAGATACATAATATATGAGAAATTTACACACCTTGCTTTCGGGTGTCTTTTGATTGTTTATTACAAAACATATAGTTCTGATGCTACATGATAGGAAAGAAAGCAAAACAACAAATGCTGAATCACATAGAAAAGCTCCTGTAGGTCTAACATAAGTCTTATATAGGTGTAGAATATTTTCAGCATCAGACACTTACTGCTTAATAATCTCACACATACCTGTGCTTTCTGACTTCTCTTCGGTCTTGTTTAACCCAGGTGTTCTGGCTTGCCTCCATTTTTAGCTGAGTTATTCAATCTTGCTTATCTCTGTCTCTATGTCTCTGTCTCTGTCTGTCTGTCTGTCTCTCTGTTTCTCTCTCTCTCTCTCTCTCTCTCTCTCTCTCTCTCTCTCTCTCTCTCTCTCTCTCTCTTGGCTTGTCCAGCAATCTGTTCTAACCACCTCGATCCTTCTCATTCTCAGGCACATGTGGTCTTGACCTGAGTTCGCTCTCTGCAACCTGTCCCTCTATTATTATTTCTGCAGTGTGCCTTACTTATGTAGCTTCCTTTCCTCACTCCCCTACTGAGAGCTTGGCATTACCTATTCGGGTAAATCTTCTCTGATTTGTCACTTTTTCTATGTTTCAATTAAGCAACACTCTCAAATGTGGGTGCTGCCTTATACAAACTCAAAGTTCTTTCATTGTTTGCGATTAAAGGTGTGTACCACCACATCTGGACCTTAGCTTTTTTTTTTTTTTTTTTTTTTTTTTTTTTTTTTTTTTTTTTTTTTTTTTTACCTCCAACGTGCTCTATAATTCCTAGGCTGACCTGGAAATCAGAGGTCTTTCTGGTTGTTTATTTGTGGGACTCTGCTGGATAAGTTTGAAGTCTCAAGTTTTCGATTTCTTGGTCCCTCTTGCTCTATGAAGACAGGTTCTCGGTATACATCATAAAGATGTATGGTGGTGGAAATTAATGCAATCCTGCAGTTTATTTTTTATAAAAAATACATACAATAGAATGACCAATTAAGGAATTTCAATGAATCTTACAGAAGCAACTTATTGTTTCCATATATTTTTATTTTCATATATGTAAGTAAAAATGGAACTGGTTTCTATTGGATTATTTACTTGATTTGTCAAATTTTTGACAAAGAAAATGATATATCACTATATCTGAGATTGTGATCCCAATACGAAGACCAACAAAGTATAAAAGAAGCCTGATTCCTGAACACATTGACTCTATCCTTCACAGGGGTGACATTCGTGAATACACACACATACAAAAAACAAACAAACACACACACACAAACAGACACACCCATGCACATAAAACTTGAATGTGGAATAACAATTTTAAAACAAGAATATTGAAGAAACACATGCTAGCATTTGACATATGGAGTAGGGAGACTCAGTAGTTCACAGTTACACCCTGTCAACCCTGTCTAAAGAAGGTAAGACAATGAAAAAAGAATTTACATATTAAATAGATACCATGATATATTTAACCTGATAAGGCCTATTAAAAGCATTGCTTTACTTAAAATTCTTTGCCCTTGGTCTTTCTCATTATGTAATATATATGTTCTCATTGTGAAAAGGATGTTAACCTTAATCTCTAAAAACAAAAATAGATAAAATATTAAAATATATAGTTAATGGAGTAAAAAAATAATAGAGTACCCAGTGATTAGCAAAATAAACATGTGAGTGTCAACTTCTTGTCATTGAGCTAGAAGTTCTCTCTACTATCTTCTAAGCATCTTTCCATCATGTCAATCATTTATTTTCTATATGTCATTATCTATAGTCTATCTTCTCTTCTATCACTAGCTTAAATTTTCTACCTTCTATTATCTAATTGTCTATTTGCTCTCAAACCTTTCTAAACTCTATCATCTGTCTACATGTATCCTTCCTGTATTTTCTATCAACTATCTGTATATAAATCATGCATATACCTATAATTTAGCTATATAATATCTACAATCTAACACCCATCAAACATGTATTACTTCATTTTCTATCAACAATCTCTCATATCCACAACTAACCTAAATTTACCTTTCAGTCTTTATCATGTATCCACATGCTATTGTCTCGGTATCCAGTGATTCTTTTCTTTGTGTGTGTTGGTGTGTGTGTGTTTTTTGAGACAGGGTTTTTCTGTGTAGCCTTGGCTGTCCTGGACTCACTTTGTAGACGTGGCTGGCCTCAAAATCACTCATCTGCCTGGGTTTATTTTTTAAGTATCACATATACACCTGCTATCCTGTGTCTAATTTATACTTTCCCATGACTGAGTCTCTTTCAGATCTATTATTTCATGTATCATTAAAATTCTTCCTATTCTATGTCACATTCCATCTAGTATATCCCACTTACCTGCTGTTTTATGTTGTACTGATGATGTATATGTCATCCATCTGTCTCTCTTGCCATCAAGATACCCTTTTTCTATCTTACTAATTTGTCAAGTTTTTTTCCTACTCATATACTGTTTATACTGAATATATGTATCATGTATCCTGGAGTAGTCCTTTTTCAATCTACCTACATGTCGGCGCCGCACCGTCCAGCGGAAATAAGACACCGACAACCAGACTTCTTCTCTAGATCTTTACTCAGGATTTTGCTAAGCAGGAATGGCCCCGAAGGAGGGAAGGACAGAGCTTAAGTAACAACCAAGTACCAATCAGCTTTTGCCAGGTGCTAACTCCTCATAGGTCAAAGTCAGAGCAAGGCCGCTCATCACAAGATTGTCCATTACCCCTGCACAGCCCTTCACCATATGAGGACTTGTTTATCCTGGAGAGCACTCGCCAGCGGGAAGGCGGAAGGCGGAAACCGGTGCCATGTCAGGGCATGGCACTTCGCAGCTCTCCACATCTCCCCCTGTTTTAATTTATAAGAAATGAGCAAAGGGAAAGGAAGTCAGTCCAATCAAGGCTGGATCATATATTATGGCCCATCCGATCGAGGAGCAATATGGGGTTAACACTCAGTGCCATCCCGCGTGCAATGGGTTGAGTCCCTGCGGAGTGCAATGGCCATTGAGCGTTTTGGGTGAAGCGTGCCTTCCGACGTGCAATGGCAACAAGGCTCAGTTGGGTGCAAAGGCCAAGCAAGGGAAGGGTAGAGGGAAGCTCATTATCTTAGGTTTCTTGATCAGGACTTAAAGGCTGCCAGTCAAGCCTGAGGGGACTGTCCGACCTCTATGGCATAAAAGGCTTGTGCAATAAGGGCACGGTCTCTATTATGGGATATGACCAAGCGTCGGAGGAACACAAGGCAGAGAAAGCTGACAATCAAAAGGGCCATAGTGAGGGCTCCGATGCCAGCCAATTCTTTAAGGTGGTGCACGGCCTGTTGAATCCAGGAAGCGAGGCCCTCTGCGGTGGAAATGTCCACTCGAGTGGAGTTCACAGTAACAATAGCAGTACGCAGCTCTGTCATCAACAAATCAAAAGTCCGGGACCAATTTCCTGTAAGATAGCTAGACAACTGTTGAGATAACTTTGCCGCTTTGGTGAAATTATGATATTGCACAGAAGTTATGCATAGCCCAGAAAACTTCCATTCACAGCCCAGTTAAGCTAATTGCCACAGGGTATCATTCTGTTCTTGGATCAGGTCCACTCTCTGATTAAGGATCATGATACCCCCTCTTAGATTACTGATAATGCTGGACTGAGTATCCAAAGCCGTGGCTACAGCGGCTGACAGATTGTTTAGCATTTGGGCAGTCTGGATTGAGGTGGTCAAAGAGACAGCTGCGGCCGTGGCTCCGACTGCCGCCAGGGAAGTGGCCGCAATTATGGCAGCGGTAATACCAAAATCACACCTGGGGCGATACAAGGAGAGGGAGGAGGGAGCCTCTACAGGGACCGGAATCCATGGCGGCAATCGAGTGACCATGGCTAAAGGGAAGCGATCCCCGTCCCAACATTGACTATAATAGCAGGATTGATTGGAACAAGACAAGAAGGAGGAATTGTAAGAGGAGCCATTATACACAAGCCAAACAAAAGGTGGCCACAGGCATACAGGTGTGGGAGCAAAACTAATATTTCGGCCGTGTGCAACAATTTTGGTGACATTTTCAAAAGTCTCTCCTTCCAATTTAAAGATGCATTACCTGCCATGCCCCCTCCAAGCATTACAAATGGAGAAAGATCAGAGCAACTTCCATTGATGCCACAAAGTAACCAGACATCAAACAGTCGAGCTTGGTTAGGACTCTGTCAGGTAAAATTGTATCCTGCCCACGTAGTGTTGTAAATGGCTGAAATGCGAGGGGAAAAGGTAAAAAAGGACTTTACAGCCCAACCAGCTCTATGGTTTTGGCACCCTGTCCAAGGGAAGAAGGTATCTTTTGTATCAATGCCTCTTCAAAAAGGGGGCCCACCGAGGCTGAGGTGGAATGGTGGCATTATCATCTTCCATACTAGGCCACCGTCCCCCTATCCAAGTGGCATTACTACTATTGAAGTTAAAGGGTTTTCTATCAAAACCAACCGGCTGTCTGATCGTTAATTTTGATACAGCCAGGAGAAAGGGAAATATTAGAAACCTTGAAAAAGCAGAGGGTACCAATTAGAGGAATAAGCAACTTCTCATCAGCAATAGCTGTCTCCAAATCTCGGGGGAGGTAAGGGAGTTCCAGACTCTTATTGGTACTAAAAAATCTGAGAAAAACTTTTGCGTCATGACGCATTGGCATCGGTTTCGGGAACACCGACAGGATCCCCCATCTTGGTTCCATCATCGCAGGATTCATCATCAGGAGGAGGAGCAGGAGGATCACTGGAGTTACACTTCCGTACCAGCCGTTCCGGGACCCAGATCGGTTCATTCTGGTTCTGTGGGAAAACACAAACAGATCCTCTTGCCCAGGCCAGCACAGGGTCAGGGCCAACACATTCTCCTGTAAGGATATTCTTCCATTTTACTTGACCTTTAGAGGTTGGACTCCAATTTGTATGGCGCTCTGCCACAGAGCGACCATCATTGTCTAGTGTCAAAAAATTTAGGGTAAATAGGGCAAGAGAGATACGATCCTTGGGGGTTCGGCCAGACCCAAATCCCCCTTTTTGTTTTAAAAGACATTCCTTAAGGGTGCGGTGAGCTCTTTCTACTATGCCTTGTCCCTGAGGATTATAGGGCAAGCCATGTTTTAAGGCCACTTGCATTTGGGCACAAAATGCATTGAAGGATACAGCGGTGTAACCTGGGCCATTATCTGTTTTTAACAGGTGGGGCTTTCCCCAGGTTGCCCATGCATCTAGGCAATGGGTGATAACATTACGAGCTTTCTCACCGGAAAGGGGAGAGGCAAAGATAATGTCAGAACAGGTGTCGACAGAGACATGGATATACTTTACCTTTTCAAATTCAGGAATATGGGTAACATCCATTTGCCATATCTTCAAGGGCAGTAAGCCTTTTGGATTTACTCCCAAGCTTACAGGGTGGAGATGAATACTACAGTTTGGGCAATGGGTAACAATGTGCCGTGCTGCCTCTCTAGTAATGTCAAATTCGATCTGTAGGGTTTTAGAATTGACATGATATAAGGAGTGAAAGGCTGCGGCCTTTTCAGCAGGAGTTTGAAACTACGATCGGCGCTTGTATCTAACAGACCAAGTATGTCTTTTTTTATTGATCTTTAACTCTAACTGGCCTTTTGTTCATGTCTAAAGACAAATACATGGCTTGCCCTCCAGAGGAGCCAAAACCTTGGTCTCCTCTATTAGCTTTCTTGGAAACAAACTGACCATGTAGGCTTGGTAACAAAACTAGTTGAGCGATGCGATCGCCCGGAGAGATGGAAACTATGCCTCTTGGGGAGGAAACAAGGATCTTAACTTCCCCAGTATAATCACTGTCAATGACCCCAGGGTGAACTATCAAATCTCTGAGTGTGGACGAAGAGCGGCCTATTAAAAGGCCCATGGAATTCTCTGGTAGTGGGCCTCTAAAGTCAATGCCCACTGGCTGCACCCCCATTTGTGGAGTTAATACGAGTCGGGTGGTGCAGCAGAGGTCCAATCCTGCAGACCCCGCCGTGGCTCTCCTGGGTTGTTTGGAGGCCTGAAATTGGGCATAGGGGTTTGCTGGCTGTTCTCCATGACCCCATACATTTGTGGGCCCTGGGGTCGAGGGCCCCTCTGTCCATTTTTTGGCCGGGCGTCACCAGATCCTGGAGTTAGGGGTTGACCGTTAATGTCCTTGACCGATCTGCACTCATTAGCCCAATGGTTCCCCTTTTTGCACCTAGGACATAGCCCCGGTCCTGTACAGGGCTCCCTTTTCTGACCTTTCTCTGGACATTGGCGTTTCAAATGGCCAGGCTTTCCGCACCGAAAGCATTCTCCTGGCGTACTACCTTTTCCTCTAGTCATCTGCATCACTGCTGTGGCAAGGCCGGCATTAGTAAGGGGACCTCCCAGCTCTCTACAGGCCTTTAACCAGGCCTGTAATCCTTTAGCTTTCCAAGGGGTAATTGCAGTACGACATTCTTTAGTGCACTGCTCAAAGATAAGCTGCTCTACCAGAGGCATGGCAGTGTCTGTATCGCCAAAACTTCTGCCCGCAGCCTCCATCATTCTTGCGACAAAATCAGAAAATGGTTCTGAGGGGCCTTGTATGATTTTTGTTAAGTTCCCCCGGACCTCGCCACGGTTGGGCAGGGACTTCCAGGCCTTAATGGCCAAGGTGTTAATTTGTGCATAAACCTCTGGAGGATAACCTGTTTGAGCATTAGCAAATCTCCCTTGACCCATAAGCATATCCATATCCCAAGCTGCATTCCCAGCCCTTTGACTTTGTGCAGCTTGCTGTTGAGCTAGATCCTGATAAAAAGATTTAAAATCCAAGTATTGGCCCATGGACATGCAGGCTTTTACCGTGCTGAACCAATCAACAGGGGTCATGGCCTTATTGGCAAGGCGCTCCAGCTGAGCATGTGTGAAGGAGGCCTGAAGGCCATAAGTTTGGACGGATTCAGCCAGTCTCTTGAGCTCCTTAAAATCTAGTGGTTCATGGTAACGCTGATTATTGGCGTCCACAAAAATGGGAAAAGTAGCACTAGCCTGTTTCCATACTTCTGGGCACAAAGAATGTGATGACTGTAGTGGTGACGTGTCCGCATAAGGCGGAGGCACGGACAGAGAGACTCGCCAAGATGGCGAGTCCTCGCTCTTGGGTGCAGCTACTTCCGCTTTCTTGTTTCATCCCCCTCCTTTGTGCTGCCTCTTGGCTAATGCCTCCATCTTGGCCATGAGGTTCTCAAGCTCCTTCTCCATTTCCTCCATTTTTTCCTCCTCTTCTGAACTACTCTTTGAGGAGGACTCTCCATCTGTTATGAGGCCATGGAGGTCGAGGTAGAGGCACCCTCCCTCCGATGTTTTCTTGTCCTTCTCACTGGAAGCCCCTTCGGACCTACTCTCTTGTAGCTGTTCTAATGCTTCGGAGGATTTCTCAACTGCCTGACAGCACTTCTCGTCCTCCAGACAGCTACGGACAAGCCTCCATATGGGGCGGACTCCTCCTTTTAAGCTCCCCTGCTCCCAGGCAAAATCTAATTCTCTGCCCAATTTATCCCAACAGTTCACATTCAGGTGCCCAGAGACCACAAACCAGGGGGCAATTATATCTACTTCTCTCAGAAAGGTTACAATGACTTCCTCTTTCATTTTTAAGCCTTTGGCTTTCAATAGCTCTTTTAAGGCTGCTTTGATTGGACATGATGACGAATTCTCCATGACTACAGGGTCGTCAGCTGTCCCCCGCTTTACCGCGGACTGTAATCTGTCTCGACCTGAGAACCTAACCTTTTGGGTCCGACAATCCCGGACACTTACCGATCGATCGCCCTGTAGATCCGGAGTTCTGAAATCTGGCACAATGGGAACTTTAACGTCCCCGTACGGGCCACCACTTGTCGGCGCCGCACCGTCCAGCGGAAATAAGACACCGACAACCAGACTTCTTCTCTAGATCTTTACTCAGGATTTTGCTAAGCAGGAATGGCCCCGAAGGAGGGAAGGACAGAGCTTATGTAACAACCAAGTACCAATCAGCTTTTGCCAGGTGCTAACTCCTCATAGGTCAAAGTCAGAGCAAGGCCGCTCGTCACAAGATTGTCCGTTACCCCTGCACAGCCCTTCACCATATGAGGACTTGTTTATCCTGGAGAGCACTCACCAGCGGGAAGGCAGAAGGCGGAAACCGGTGCCATGTCAGGGCACGGCACTTCGCAGCTCTCCACACCTACATATACCATGCATCCTATCCTATGTTTGGATATGCATCTCGCCAATAGTTACCATGTTTCTATCTTACTGCTGTTAAATATATACTGCAGATATTTGGATTCAATCTTGCATTTAAGATAGAATCATTTATTATACAGCTATTCTATAGCCTTGTACCATCTATCAGAATCATATATCCATCTTCTATCCACTATATACTTCATGTCTATTTATATCTTATTTTCTCTACATATAATGTGTCTTTATAATATTCCTGAATTATTTATGATCTTGCTATCCTATATTTCTCTATTCATATATCTCAATCCTCTAACCATCCAATGGTTGTCTTTCATCTATCCTTTAATCTATCCTGTAAATGACAACCATCCAGGCATCATTTATCTTTAGCTACCATTTATCTTGCATGCACCTCTCTCTTATGTATCTAAAGTCCATAAAATTATCATCTTCTTTTTACATTTCATTTGATTATCTTCTAGCTACCTCTCTTCTTTCCCCTCATTATTGTGTGCCTGTGTTTGTATTAATGGTTAATCCCACAGGAAAATAATGTATAAGCATCTCTAAATCTGTGTGTATATAATATTATCTAAAAAATATGAAAGCATAGTCCTTTCTAAATGGAAATGAGCAGGTACAGAATTTAAAGTGAACATGTCTGGATGCTGTGGTGTATTTTATTTTTTAAACTCCATGAGTCACAGAGAGATGTAACTTCTTAGCTCTCCTTGGTGGGTGAATTGAACTTGCCTTCATGCTGAAAAGGTAAACAGTTTCAAACAAATTCTACCACACCATGTCTCATTGGGTTATAATAAGTTGCTCTCAGCTTGAAGACACTTTATTGACATTGTTTCTGGAGTGGAGAAACACATGAGAGGCCACAAAGCCACCTGCTTTCTTTCATGTAGCTAATGGCTACTATGTTGACAGTGGAGAAGGAAGTCTGGCGCCTGGGACTTCTTTTTCATGTGCTCTAGTTTAAAGGGATTTGCAGCTGTTCAGGGGAATGAAAGAGAGCAAGAGAGTTTTTGGCAACTGCTCAGGTAGCAAACTGTCATTGTCCATTTTTTTGAGGCTGCATTTCTGGCTTACTAATGTAAATAATTTTTATTCCTTCTCAAGTATTTTATGTGGTTGAAGACCAGATAGTATAATTCCACAAATAGCTGAGTTGTTTAGAGGTTAAGATGATTTTAAATCTAGAGAGATATATGTAGATAGAGATGATATATGATAGTCAATAGATTTTAATTCACTATTTTACACTCAAGGAGACAAGAAAATATTTTGTCAAGGTTCTCATATACAAATATAGAAAACATTTTGAATGTGACATTTCTATTATTCGTGATTCTGTCTTGGTTCTTCTTGATGTATTTAGTTTATTGTATATATTTGTTATAATGTAATTGTATGTTAATAATAAATGTATTACATTTTTAATTTAGATACTGTTTTTTATTTGATTGACTCACTCACAGGGGCCTTAGGATTGTTAATTTTCTTATTATGTTATCACTATTATGAAAATCTATGACATGCATCTTTTAGTGTAGATTATTGTAATATCTTTGTATCATTTTTTATTTTACGTATTTCTTTGGTTATTGCATAAGAATACAGGGAAACATGGAGGTGCATCAGCAAATCTGCATGATATTAAATCAACAGCAATGTCATTAATTCACCCTCTAAAGTGTTATATATAATCCTGTGATCAAGTTAGGTTATAAAAAAATTATTAGAGAAAAAAATCTTACTCCTAAGATCTGCTTGTATGGTTCAGTTTTAGACAGGTATATCTCTGGAAACAATTCTCAGCATCAAAAAACTTAAAATATTCTTATAATTATTGTCCATTTCTCCACTTTTATCTCCATGTTCTAGCTTTATGAAAAGCACACACTGAGTTGTTGAATCCT
Source organism: Acomys russatus (assembly GCF_903995435.1). Taxonomy (NCBI): domain Eukaryota; kingdom Metazoa; phylum Chordata; class Mammalia; order Rodentia; family Muridae; genus Acomys; species Acomys russatus. The sequence continues at coordinate 93,896 of NW_026131745.1, read as the reverse complement.
ATTCTGAACTCTTATGTAGATTAAGCTTGCCTCCTGCATGCATAGGTAGCCTAACTGTGGCTCAGGTCCTCATTGTTAGTGTAGTTTTCAGTCTTTATCTTGGAAGATGCTGTACATATTTTCGTTCGTCTTCACTATTGCTTTCATTCCAATGAGTAAATTTTTTATCTTCTTCGTATTTTCTCTCATGAAGGTAAATGATTCATATGCTGTCCTAAAAATATCAGTTGTTTGCCCATGTGTAAGTTTTATTGTAGAAAAAAAGGATTTTGCCGCTAATTTTCTGTGTTTTCCTTAAAGTTAAAGGATGTATCTCAGTGTAAAATGCTTGGATAGGTTTTCAAAGTCCTTGGCTTGAATGCCAGAAACACTACTCCCAAAATGAAAGATGGAAAAAAGAAAGTGGACAAATAACAGTTCCATTAAGTTATTTTTGAGACAAAGCCACTCTATTTACCCGTGTCTATCTGGACTGCATCTTGCAGTCTTGTAAATCAGGGTTGTCTTGAATTCACAGATAATCCTTCCTCTACTTTCAATATGCTAGAAAGAGGGTATCATTCCAAAAAGGGAAAAGTTCTCTTTTTACTGTACTGGAAAAGATAGCAGCCTGCAGCAAGGGCACAATATAAAAGAACATATTGCTACTGCACAGTACAAGGATTCAATTCGATGTCTAACTTTTCTTATCTCTGTGAGTCCAAGGCATACAAGTGTTACATATATATATATATATATATATATATATATATATATATAAGATCTAGAGACATGAAGAGTAAATATTTTTAAAAATACTACTTCCCCTTAATTATGTCTAAAGCTTTTGATAAGAGTTTGTTCTCTCACATCAAACTCAAGTCTTTTGCACTTTAAATGTATGTTGTGCCATGACCTACTCCATCTAGTTCTATATATGAGAGCTTTGAGAGTTCTGTAGGTTAAATTTTCTATCAATTTTATTTTATTATGAAATTATATATTGACCCTACCCCTAACAACATAACTATCGCAATAAACAGAAAACTATATTAAAAAAACTACAATGGAACCTTAAGGCTATTAGTCCATTGCATAGTCAGCAGATTTTCAGCAGACCAGTAATTCCAACAACTTTGCTGCTGGAACCAGGAGTTGTGGCTGTTACCTCAAGCCTCAGCTGGGGTCCAAAGATTAGAAACTTGCCCAAGAAGACTTTCATTAAGAGCCTCTTGAAGTACAGGGATGTACAGCCAAAAATCAAGTTGTAAATAAAAGCTACCTCTCCCACTTTGGGCATATTTATATAAATATATATACACTTAGTTTGTTCAGTGTTGTTTTCACCAATCTCTACCTCGAAGTTAATTGATGTCTATAAGGAAGAACATCAAATTTTTCATAGTAAATCATAAATAACCTTCCATCTTCTCCTCTCACACTATGGATCAAAAGAGAACCAATATTATCTCCTCTTCTTTTCTGTCTTTCCATTTAATATATTAAACCAAATACAATGAAAAAAATTTGGAATTATCTGGTAAAATTCACATTTACAAAGACCAGTCCGTATGAATTTGACAATCTTGGAGAAGTTATTGCACTACCTAGTCTATACTGTTGAATCTTACCCTACATTCCACGGTTTTAAAAAATAACATCACTGTAGTTTTTATATGCTTAAGTATTTAAGTATCTAATAAAAATAGTAAGCGACCAACTGCCAATTTCTTTCTCTGACCACAGTGATCCAGATAAAATGTTAGCTTTCGTTAGGTGCATACTGCACATTTCATTTTCCAATGAATTGTACATTTATAATAACGAAATAAACATCAAACAAAATCATGTTTAGTTTCAACAAATGTCGAATATATACTTTTAAGTCTCTGTCAATATACAATACAACACATAAAGCAAAAGATGAATAAAAATCTTAAAATTCCATCAATCTGCAATACCAATGTAAATATTTGAAATCCAATGTAAAATATTTGAATTGATTTGATTCAATAATCTTTGTAGTCTAGAAATATCTATTCTGCTTTATATATTTCTCTTATTTTTTCCCATATCCTCTTCTTTTATCTGTAATGCTAGATAGGATAGAATAATAAGAGAAAGAAGAAAGAAATCCCTAAATGAAACATTTATTAATTCATATCTATCCCACTGAAGCAAAAACAAATGTTGATAGCCCACCAAAACCAGCCATTTCACCTATTGGAAACAGGGCATTGTTCTCTGAAAATTACTTTGTGCTGTTTAAAAAAAATATTTTGGCACCCTTAGAAATATGCTATATTGGCCACTTGATAGAAGAGTTACTGCATCTGTTTCTGTCCACAATTTTTAGAACCAATTATTTTTTTAGCCTGTTTTGAAAGTTGAAATGCATGCTATTTATTCAACAAACATTAGCTAATATATATTCCTTTATGCTGAGTCACACAAACTAACTGTTTTGTGTTCATAATTATGTATTTTTCCACTGAAAATTAGGAAAAGTTTAGAAGAGTTAGTGTAAGTACACAAACACACACATATATATACAAATATATATATGGCAATTTCAAGGTGTAAGAATTATATGAAAATAAATGTCTGTATTTTTCATGCAGTGAAAGATATCAATCATATGCACATGTTATAGGAGCCAGTTATCCCTGAGTTTTCCCGTGCCATTTTAATACATTCATGTTTTAGGTGCCAAGAGGCCTTTCCTGATCAGATCCAATCTTTATAAATTTACTTGGCCACCATATTTTTTCACTCTCTTTATAAACATGGGCATACCCCCGGCCCTGTCTGTAAATTATTGCAGGTTCCAGTCCCAGATGGATAAAACTTTACAGAAAATTGCTTGACACAATTGCTCACTTATTTCTATAAGCCAAAGTCTCTTCTGCTGTTGTCACCTCATCACCAACAATAAGGAAATTGAAAGTCAAAAAAATCATTATTTAATCGGCCCCTGGTGGTCTTAAACTTTCCTCTTCTTTATAAAGCATTTATTTTTAGGTACAATTAGTTCTTTCAACAACTGCCGGCCCTGCTGTGTCACATGGTAAAGCAGTAATATGTTTAACCATATAAAGTAAAAATTTCTTCTTGTGAGACACATATGCTGGGGTATTGTCAGTCTTGACCTGGGCAGGTAGTCACATAATTGCCCTTATTTCCAATAAATGAATATTTACACAATCATCATTTTCATAACTTAGTTAGCTACCAATCTAAAACCTCAAAAGGTATCGATAGTATGATGTACATTTTTTAATTTTCTAAATTTGCAAAATAATACACATCAATCTTTTTTATTTCATACTCCCAGTGTTAACTCCAGCATTTAAAGTGATATCTTTATATAACAACATGTAGGACACCTATTCATTATTTCTCTGTCATGTTGCCACATAATAGGGAACGTTTTCTTAAAATCTTGCCATTAACATGATGTTTTCCATGAAATTCAGAGGCTTTGAGCACATTTTCTATTAGCAATTGGTCTATTTCCTCATTTTCTTGTGGCAAAGGACATGGTAAACCTTAAAGGGATCAAATATGAGCAACATACAAGGGATAATTTCTCCTCAGAAGACTTGCTGTTCCATATACAATATAGTTATTTCATAGTTTTCATGAGAAATTCAAAGGTTTCAATAAGTAGAACGACCATTCAGCATTCTGATAGTCAGTGAATACACTTACCGATTCAGGAAAATCCACTGTTACCATAAGGATTGCAAAAGTTTCTGATTTTTCAATGTACGCAAATGGGCTTTTGACTTGCTTAGAAACATTATCCGATTTATAACCAGCCATAAACGAATTATTTGCATCAGTAAAAACAGTGAGCGGCACTGCATTGGTGTCCTCTTTACAGTACAAGAAAGGATCCAATTTGTTCTTGTTATAAACTCTATATATTTGCTTTTTAAAATTTTTCCATTAATGTCTCCCAAACAGTACTTCAAGCTACAATTAGGCAGAAAGAAATTTTCTCAGATTTAGTAAGAGGCACTACAATAACTGCCAGTTCCGTCCCTGACAGTTGTCACAATCTTTTTTTTAACATTTGCAATCAATTCAGGATTTTTCTATGTTTGTCTTCAACTTTTTCCTTAGTTTTTTTGGGAAGAATAATCTCATGAACCTGTCTTGCCTTGGCATTAGAAGCCCACTTGTAGAATGTTTTGGAGGCAAAATAACCAGAATGAAACCAAGTTTAGGCTCTGTTTTATCGACATAGTCCATTTGAAGTTTTTGTTCTTTCAAAATTAACTCATTTTCCGCATTTTATTTTGGACATATTGTGCTGTTTAAAAGTGCTTCCCCTTGTAATGTTTAAAATAAGTATCTTAATTCATAGGTAGATAGTCCACTTGTAGGCAAAGACCAGTTAATGCCTCCCATTCATTTTTGAGAGTTATTTAATGTTTTCCATTATTCTATACCTTTTCTGGTTTAATTTCTCATACAGATATCTTATAGCTTAAATATGTAAGGGATTCTCATCTCTGTATTTTTCTACAGCTATCTGTAATCTCTAACATGGTAGAATTCATTGTATTTTTAAAATAATTTTATAAAAATCATGTAAAAATCCACCAACAGAATAACATCCATATAATGAAAAATGAGACTGAGGAAACTTTCTGAAATTTATTTCCAAAGGCCATTACACAAATTTTTTGCTTATAGTGGGACTATTTAACATTCCCTGTGATTGTTCCTTCTGATGGTATGTGCTAGTTTGTGACAGACACTTGTACTGACCCCAAAGTAGTTGGAAGATTCTTCTAAAGATATAGTGGTGATATCTGTATCTGATAGAATAAGCATCTGCCTGTAGGATTCAGCCCTGTCCTTTACAGTCATATCCACTAAATACCATATGCAGAATTTCATTGCCCAACACACTAGGGTTGCACCCTTTAACCTCTTTGATGTTCTCAGGTGGCCTGTCCTTTTCTGCATGTCCCTTTCTTGTACCTCTCAGAAGGGCCTTCATTCCTTTCATCTCTACTAATTTAGGACAATAATCCCCAGGTATCCAGACAGGTTGTCTGCTCTGTGTCCGGAGGCTTCTATTACTGTCAAGGCCTGCCCAACTAGAAATATATCTGTCGATCATATTCTGCTCAAATGCAGTTAATCTCAGCACTGTGTCTTCATACAGTCATGTTCCTTTGCAGTGATTATTTCTTTTTCTGTTTAAGTCTACTCCATGGCAATTGAGCTTTCATCATCCTTTGTAAATTAGTGACTCTGCGGAGGAAAGGAAGCTGGAATGTGCCTGACACCTGAGTAAAATGTGATTTCTAGAACAGGGAGGTGACATAACTTTCCACCCACATGGAGCATTGTTTGAAGTGAGTAAGCTCTAGTGGGTAAGAAAGTGAACAGTAGTCTGGTGAATGCAGACTCATGTTTTGCTGGGGAGAGCAGAGAGGAGGATAAGAGTAGGAGGTCAAAGGTCCTGCCAAACACCTAGTGTACTTGAGGCAGTGTTTGGGTCCAGCTGCTGGTTTTGTGAAGTAGAATTGTGGCACTGAGGGCCAGAAGCCTCTGACCTGTGATAGGTGAGAGGCTCACCTTGGGATGCTGGCGCCTTTGGTTCTGTTTCTAGACATTCACAGGATCACAGGGTCTGTGTGCTTATTTGTCTCTGGTGCTAAGAGTTATCCTTAAACTACTATTAAGATGCCTGTCCCACACTGTTTGGGATGTAGTGACACCATGTGAGGGATGCTGTGTATGACAAACACACTTGAGAAACACATGTAGCTCACAGAGTCCTGTGTAAATTGAAAACACAAGAAGCAGATTCTGATAAATAAATTATGTGAGAAGGAGCCAGGAAATTACAAGGACTATCTGGTCCTCTGACCACAGCTATGAGTTTCTGTGAAAGATGTTTAGCCCATGGTCAGCCTGAGGGGATTGTAAAATGTTCAGGTAATGAATGAGAGGTAGACTGTACATGGAATTCAAAGATGAGTAATAACACAATGATGTCCAACATGGAGATGAATCCTTCCATCCAGAGGAACTGCAGTCATTCTCCCCTGGCTCTTAGCAATGGAGAAAACATCAGAATTCTTTTCAGTTGTTGGTGAACTTAATGTCTTCCATGTCCAGAAATTATGCCTGAGATAAACAGTTGTGTGTGTGTTGTTTGTTTGTTTGTTTTGTTACAGGATCTTTCTATGCATCCTGATGTGGAGGAATGCCTTGAGTCAGTATAACAGCCGCCAGTAAAAAGCTGTTTGGCCAATCAACTGAACAGAAGGACAGAAAGTGGAAAGAACGTATTTTGGGTGAGAAGCATGAGGAGGATGGTGGGAAAAAAGAGACTGAGGGAAGATAATCCACCCGAGAGTCATCACACTGGCAAGGCATTAGTTTATGTGTTGGTTTTAAGGATATTAAGAGTAGAGTTGCTCAGATTCTGCCCAGCCTAGTGCTTGCAGATTAAAAATAAACCACAGTTTCTTATCTTTTCTTTGGTTATTAGCTGGTTAAAGAAAACTAGTTGCTTAATAATTTACTCTGTTAACTAATATGAGAAGAATAAAAGGTACCTCAACAACCTGGAGCTTGCTTTCTAGATTTGTCTTGCCTCAAAATCATGGATAACTTCCTGCCTCTGCCTCCCATGAGCCAGAATTAAAGTATGTGTCACCACACTCAGCCTCAATGGTGAGTATATATTGGAGGCTATTGCATACAAAGATACCACCCAATTATTAAACCAATGATTTTCTATCTCACAATGGCTCCATAACAAATGTAATTGGCATAAGAAATAACACATTCTATCTTTCTGTAACTGCAAGCATGTTTTAAAGTATATTTCCAATTACCTTCATTGTGCCATAAGTCTAGATAATCTTAGATGAAGTACGTTTTTTTCCTAAGACAAGGCAATTTACTATGTAGGCCGTATAAATTTAACCATATATAATATAGTTTGAAAACTTTCTGTGGATTAGACCTACATCTTACATTTCTGAAATTTACTAGTCATTACATCCATGGAATATGGCCTTAATATATAATTTTTTTTGCCAGAATGAAAGAGAAAAAGGAAATGTATGAAAACTTCCCACCAAACATTGAGGCACTATTTAAGTTATTAGTTGTTACTTTGGAGAATAATGAGAAAAACTATGGGTACAATTTGAAATAGATCAAAATGATTTTGCTTGTGTTATGCATCATTTCCTTTTTAGAAATTGGATGATAAAATTTTAGTTTATAAAGTTGCCTATGACATAATTGTATTTTAATCCTCAATTTAGCATAAGTGTCAAGAAGGAAAATGTTACAAGAGCATAAAGACCAGCTGCCTTCAGTAACAGACAAATGTAATAGAAATGGCGCACATGTAACTTATTTAGGTATCAGCAGTTAGTGTTTTGCTGATGGAACAAAAAAGCTATGTCAGTATAAAAGGGAAATTGTGAGATAATATAACCATGGGGCTTTCTTCAAAGCAACAAAATCATGTTATTTTAGACTGGGACATGGAATCCAAAAGTAATATCTCAGTGGAGACAATAGTGAGTCAGGCAGTGATTGGCTTGTTTCCTCTTGGCTCTAGACAACTATATTGATTACCCAGGACAACAAATACTTTCAGTTGGGGGTTACCTCACAGATTCTGACCATGATTTCACATATACGTCCCAATTTTGTTTTAATGAGCTATCTCAGGCAAAGACAAAGACAGGAAAGAGTGAAGAAAAATTTTAACTGACAGCTATGTTTATCCTTCCTTTAAAATTCCAATGTGACTCTCTAAGGTATATAGCAGGTTAGTGCAGCAACTCAACTGGGTTTATAGAGAAAAACATAATATGCTGAGAAAACAGAACACCTAAATTCAGGAAAGGAAAATCTTTTGTTTTTTCAGCATGTAGGAGGTCATGGTTTCTTCATCTCTTCAATGGCAAGAAGCTGAAATTGTGGTAAGTTTTGATTGCTGCTTTGCACTCTTCCATTTCACCAGGGATAGGGAAAATCTGCTGCATTTAAACAAAGAGTAGATTCTGGACGGTGAAATTTCAATATAAACTTTCCTGGGACATTCCATTCTGAAGGGAAAAGAAGAGATGGCTTCTTCACAGGTAAATTAATGTGTGTGTGGGACAAGTAGATTGTCTTTACAAAAATACTTCATTGTCAGAACTTCTGAACCTTCACTATGCTGACTCTAATTTTCAGAAGTACGTTTCTCATTTGATTCTCATTATTAACTCATTAAAATTTATGTCACCTGTGTTTGCTTAAGGTGGCTTATTTGCAATTCTTTTTTTTCAGGACAACTTCTACACAATAAAAATGTAATCTGTAAAAAGTATAAATTTTCTCATGTCAAAGATAAATATAGGCACTCAGTTTTTACAGAGAGTGATAGGGATCATTATTTAACTGTGAATAGCAGCCAATATATTATGAATATTTCACCTGAGGGCCTCTTTTGGTAGTTCTCATCATTCCTATCAATTGCAACTTTAATAGCGACCCTCATGTTGTGGTGATCATGTCATTTGATCACCAAAAGTGTCCCCACCCACAAGTTCAGTGCTGCTGGACTATTGCCTCATTGCAGAGAAGTCATAAAAGTCTTTTTCTCAGAATATAATTTAGTTTTAAAATGCAAATTAGTTATTTAAAACACAAGGTCCTCCTTGCAGCCTCTTGATCACGTTTTTCTTCTGTGTGTTCCTGCATCATAGCTTCCATTTTTATCTTCATGTCTTGGACTGTTTTAATGATTTCCATCATCTGGTTATTTGTATTTTTCTGAAATTCTTCAAGTGCCTCTTTATATGTCTCTCTTAACTCTTCAGCCCTCTTATTTGCCTCCTCCTGCATTTGTTTACAGATTTTATTTGTTTCTTCCATTACCATCTTCTTTACTAAGGACTTGAGGTCATTTTCTTGCCTATCCATTGCTGTTAGGTTCTCTAGGTTGTTTTCATTGGGAATGTTGGAATCCGGAGATGCCAAACTGTTTTGGTTTTTGATAGGATTCTTGTGCTGCCCTCTTGTCATTTTGGTGGCTCTGGTGTTGGAAGGTATTTTGTAGTGACCTTCACTGGTTGAGAGTGGTTAATTGATGACTGAGTATAGGTTAGGTGCTCTTGCCTGTGGGGATCAGGGGGTATTTTTGTGGAACAGGTGGGTGATCCGGTTTCACTCCTGGTGGTTTTCGTCTGCCCCCTGGGTTCCAGGCTGAGCCAGCCAAAGTAGATATCTGTTTGGACTTTACTGCCATAATTCGGATCAGCAGTCTTGGGACCTGGAATAAGGTCCGCACACAAACGTCCTGGCTGAGTAGGTTGATCTCAGCTGCCTGTCCTTCCTGTGGATTTGCAGTCAAGGCCCCAGGTAGATCAGATGTTCTGGGGAGGGGAACTGTCCTTTAGCTCTGCCTTTTTACCCTGTAGCAGTGTCCAACCTCTCCCAGTACTATATGCCTAGAGGGACCAAGGTCGCTCTTGGTCAGCAATTAGACACTGCAAGCAAGACCCTCTTTTGACTCCCAATAAAGTGAGAGTTTCTGCCTTGCTCTGCCAGGATCTCCACTGGACACTCTCATTCAGGGACCAGGGAGCGCTGTGCCAGGGCCTTGGGGCTGGGCAGTTAGTAAGACTCGCTCTGCAGGGCTCTGGAGGCCACTTGTGGACCCAAATCTTTCCGCCGGGGTATGTGGGTCCCCCTCACACTCTGGGTCAGCAATTAGACACTGCAAACACGACCCTTCCACTTCTCCTCTCCTGATAATGTGAGAGTGCCTGCCTTGCTCAGGCCAGGATCTCCCACTGGGCTCACAGGGAGCGCAGGGCCAGCTCAGCTGGTCTCTCACTCTCCTTCGGGGAGCAGGGAGCGCAGTGCCAGGGCCTTGCGGCTGGGCAGTTAGTAAGACTGGCTCTGCAGAGCTCTGGCGGCCGCTTGCAGACCCAAATCTTCCTGCCAGGCTATGTGGGCCACCTCACACTCTTGGTCAGCAATTAGACACTGCAAACATGACCCATCCACTTCTCATCTCCCGATAATGAGAGAGTGCCTGCCTTGCTCGGGCCAGGATCTCCAGCTAGGCTCTCACGTGCAGGGATCGGGGAGCGTGGAGCAGAGCATAGGACCAGTGCCTTGTGGCTGGGTAGGGACAAAAGGGTTGCAGAGCTCTGGCAGAAGCCCGCTGACCCAGGTCTTCACACAGGGCAAATAAGTTCTGCTATAGCTCTGGGCAATACCCACATCTCCCGATGGGTCTGTGGAAGCAGCTCAAGCTGATTTCTCACTGCCGCTGTTTGCAGGCTCAGTCCGCTGTGATTGGTGTTAAGTTTGGCCCCGGATGGCCAGCGAGCTGTAGTCCCACTATAACGATCTCTGTTGGGTCCCGCCGCCTGTGTTTTCAGTCGGCCTAGGCAGGATGGCCAGCGAGCTGTAGTCCCACTATAACTGTCTCTGTTGGGTCCCGCCACCTGTGTTTTCAGTCGGCCTGGGTGGGTGACCTCTGCAGTTTGGGGTGGTGCGGAAAGAGGAATCCTAGGGCAGATTCACCCTCTTTGCTGAGATTGCTCTGGCTGAGGACTCTGGAAAAACAACTCCCCAAACAGCGAGTCTGTGCTTTATATACAGGCTGCAGTTTGCATGTGGATTCCGTCTCAGAGTTTGCGGAGTGCGTTTAGCACCTCCAGGATGTTGCCTGACCCAGGGGGGTAGGCCCCCTGTTTGGTCTGCGGCCTTTGGAACCCCATTCACCTACAGTTCTCAAAGTCCAGCAATCTGTTGCTCCTCCTATGTCTCTGGTCTCCACGGAGTAGATCAGATACGTGGCTTAATGGTCGGCGCCATCTTGGAATCCCCCCTCCTTTTTTTTTAAATTTGCAATAATTTACCAATTCCTGTAATATCTGTAATATTTTTTAACTCTTCAATTTTGGATTCGAATACTTTCTTGAAATAATAATCATAACAGCAGTGTTGTCGAACATACCTTGTAATTCAACAGCATTCACTTGTATTACTAATGTAGATCTCTGATCATTAACTATTGATTGCTGGAACACATGTTTCCTCGTACTTCCAAATGCAACTGCTCATTCTACCAGAGTTGCTTTGTGCATAATGGAACAAACAATCATTGGTGAATAAATCTCTCTCTTAAAGTAATTTACATCTCCATTTTTACACCTGCAAGGTTTTTTTTCCTCCTTACATTCCCCCTATATATTAATGGGATGCAAAAAACATCCCTGAAAAATCAATCAACTTTTTCCTACAATGATTTCCACTCTCCCTGGAAGCAAAAGACCTTAAATACCATCACTGGTATTTGTAACATTCAGTCTGTGGAGATAATGTATTAGATATAGTTGAGGCCATATTCAAGACTGTGCTGACCTCAATAGCATGGATGAGATCAGTAATATATAATTATAATTTTCCTGTGATTTCAATATTTCTGGATTGGCCAGGTAAATGTGGGCTAGTATTTTTCATTGGGACTGGAGCTCATGGGAGCCTTCTGCCATTTTCTCCCATTAAGATGTTTTGATGCACATCTCTTTTAATTTGACAATTCATAGTCCAATGATTTCCATTCCCACATTTACTATAGTATCCTGGAATCTAGACCCCTCACAGCCATTATGGTTAGACGCTCCTTATCCTATTAAGTTTACCATTATGACAAATTGAGTGCATTTGTTATTCTGAAGTCTGAAGCCATTAGCTTTACTATTTCTTTGTACATGACCAATTCTCCCCCAAATAAAGTACCAAGTGTTATAATATCTGTGATCTCTGTCTAATTCATGTCCTACAATATAAATTTGATGATATTGAAAACTAATATTAACGATTTCTCTTACCCATTTATATAATGGATCTTCTCTTCCCTTTAAGCATCTAATTGCCCACTTTCATTCCACATTATCTTTCTCATATGCCATAATGAGTTTCAGTACCTGTGTGTTATCAGTATCTGCTATTGCTCTATCTAGTATTATTCGAATTACTCCAGATATATTGTTCTTCCTGAGTCAATTGAAATAAATAACAAAGGGAACAGTTATCTTACAAGGTTCCACCACCATGTCCCAAGATATAAGGCTACAGTACGATATTGCTCAATCATTGTATCATCTTATTTGACTGAATGTCTTAAGTTGACCCATCATCATTCACCATGCAATTGCTCTTTATTAATATTTATGTCCCTTCTATTTCCTTGTTCTCTTCTCTCTGCCTCCTTTTGTCAGTCTGATAAGGATTGCAAATGTTGATCATCTTGTAATAATGCTGATATTCTCTTTTCAAATCATTGGTAACAATCAAAAATGTGAGGCCCAAATACTCAGCCTCTTTTAACGTAAGTGAAATGTAATCCATACCTGATGATAGAGTCCTTAAAATGTTTTATATCTAGCATATATATTGGAGCCTATGCCATTTCATCATAACCGTCATCATCATTTTGAGAAGGCAGTTTTACAGTTATTGGGAAAGATTATGGTGACTCTGTGACATTGGAGGATTGTTCTATGGGGACATTTTTCTCTAAAGATCTTTGATTATAGGCTCTCCATCTTCAGTTTCTGTCTATACCCTTCGGCATGCTGTTCTGCTGACCACCTTGGCCTTGAATCAGAGTAGAGCATCAATACGGCAAACACTCAGTCTCAGTTACTAGGTTTTTATCCTTTACCAATGTCACATTTGGTTTTCAAGTTGCTTTAACCTGTAAGTTTAAATTTTCTCTTCCTACTGCCAACCTTGCTAACATTTACAGAACAATAAAGAAGAAATAAAGAAAGATATCAAGGACTTCCTAAAAATCAATGAAAATGAAGAAATAGCATACCCAAAGTTCTGAAGTACTTTGAAAACAGTGCTAAGAGAAAAATTCAAAACACTAAGTGCCTTTAAAAAGAAATTGGCAACATCACACATAAGCATCTTAACGACACAACTGGAAGCCCTGGAAAAAAAGAGAAACAGAAACACCCAGAGTAGTAGACGTCTGGAAATAATCAAACTCAGGGTGAATATTAACAAATTAGGAACTATGGAAACACTCCAAAGAATTAACAAAACAATGAGCTGGGTATTTGATAAATCAACAAGATAGACAAACCGTTAGCCAAACTAACTAAAAGGCAGGGAGACATTATCAAATTCAACAAAATCAGAAATAAAAAGGGAGACAGAACATCAGACACTGAAGAAATACAGAGAATCATAAGATCCTGATCCGAAGGCATATATGCAACAAAATTCTGAGTTCTAAGGGAAATGGTCAATTTTCTTGATCAATTTCCCTTTCAAAAATTGAATGAAGAACAGTTAATCAAGCTAAATTGTCCCATTTCTGCTACAGAAATAGAAACAATCATTGGTAGTCTCCCAACCAAAGAAATCCCAGGGCCAGATGACTTTAGTGCAGAATTCTACCACACCTTCAAGGGGGCACCAATAACAAAACTATTTAAGTTACACCAAAAGGTAAAAAAGGATGGAACATTACCAAATTTATTCTATGAAGCCATAGCCCCATTGATACCTAAACCTCACAAAGACTCAACAAAGAAAGAGAATTTAAGACCAATTTCTCTTATGAACAATGATACAAAAATATTCAATAAAGTACTTGCAAATTGAATACAAGAACACATCAAAGATAACATTCACAATGACCAGGTAGGCTTCATTCCAGGCATGCAGGGATGGTTTAATATATGGACACCAATCAATGTAATCCACCATATAAACAAATGGAAAAAAAACACATGATCATCTCCTGAGATGCTGAAAAAACATTTGATAAAATCCAACACCCATTCATGTTTAATGTTTCAGAGATATCTGGGGTCCTCAACATAATAAAGGTTATAAAGAGCAAGGCAATAGTCAAAACCAAATTAAATGGTGAGATACTCAAGGACATTCCTCAAAAATCGGGAACAAGGCAAGGCTGCCCACTCTCTCCATACCTCTTCAATATAGTACTCGAAGTTCTAGTCAAAGCAATAAGACAACAATAGGAGATCAAGGGTATCCAAATGGAAAAGGGGAAGTCAAATTATCTCTATTTGCAGATGATATGATAGTCTACATAAGTAATAGTCAAGCATAAACCAGAGAACTAATACAGCTGATAAACACCTTCAGCAGATTGGTTGAATATAAAATTAACTCACAAAAGCCTGTAGCCTTCCTAGACACAAATGACAGGCTTCCAGAGGAAAAATTTGAGAAAAGAACACCCTTCACATTAGCCACAAGGAATAGAAAATATGTAGGAGTTTTCCTCACAAAACAAGTGAAGGACTTGTTTGAAAAACTTTTTAAATTCTGAAGAAAGAAATTGAAGATGACATAAGAAGATGGAATGATCTTCCTGGCTCCTTAATCATTATTATTAACATAGTAAATATGGCCATCTTATCAAAAGCAATCTAGAGATTCAATGCAATCCCTGTAAAACTAAGTACACAATTTTTTAAAGATATTGAGAGTTCAACTCTGAAATTCACATGGAAAAACAGAAAACCCAGAATACATAAAACAATCTTGTACAATAGAAAATCATCCAGAGTAATTTTCATACCTGATCTAAAGCTGTACTATACAGCAAGAATAATTAAAAGAGCATAGTACAGGCACAGCAAACAGGCTGGTTGATCAGTGGAATTAACCCGAAGACCCAGATATGAATCCAAACACATATGGTCACTTAATTTTTGACAACAAAGTCAAGGGAAAAAGGATAGCATCTTCAACAAATCATGCTGGTCTAACTGGAAGTCTATGTTTAAAAAAAAATGCAATAGGACCCATATTTGTCACCTTTCACAAACTTCAATCCAAGTGGATCAAAGACCTTAACAAAAACGAGTGACAATAAGTAAGATAGAAGAAAAATTGGGGAAGAACCTTGTACACATTGGCACAGGAGAAAAGTTCTTGAGGAGAACACCTACAGCCCAGGCCTTAAGGTCAAAAATTACTTAATGGGACCTCATGAGGCTGAGAAGCTTTTGTAAGGCAGGAGAAAATGTCATGAGAACAAAGCAACAGCCTACGGACTGGGATAAGTTCTACACCAACCATACATCTGACAAAGGTCTAATATCCATAATATATAAAGAACTCAAGAAATGAAAAACAACCAAAGCAAATGACACAAATGAGAAATGGAGCTTGGAACTAAACAGAGAATTCTCCACAGAGGAATTTCAAATGGCTGCGAAACACTTAAACAAATGTTCAACCTCCTTAGTCATCAGGGAATTGGAAATCAAAACAATGCTGAGGTTCTATCTTATACCCATCAGAATGGCTAAGCTCAAAAATTCAAGCAACACCACATGCTGTCGAGGATGTGGAGAGAGAGGAACACTAATTGATGGTGGGAATGCAAACTAGTACATTCACTTTGGAAACCTTTCTGGTGCAGTATCAGAAAACTCGGAATAGGATTTGTGCAAGACCCAACTATTCCACTCTATGCAATATACTCAAAAGATGATCCTGACCAAAACAAGAAAGTTTGTTCAACCATGGTCATAGCAGCCACAATCATAATAGCCAGACCATTTAAATACAGTATGTGTCCCTCAGTAGAACAATGGGTAAAGAAACTGTGGTATATTTACACTATGGAATACTACTCAGCTATTAAAAACAAGGAAATCCTGAAATTTGTGGACAAGTGGACTGAAGTAGAAATGATCATAAAGAGTGAGTTAAGCCAGAAGCAGAAAGAGTTAAATGGTATGTACCCCTCTTATATCTGCATACTATCACAAGGGGCATGTCCCATAAAATAGTTCACTAACCATGATACTGGGAAAGAGGTGAGGACCTCCTATTGGGACTCTGTATGAGAGAAGCATGCGAGAATGGCAAAGTTGATTTATCCAGATGATCCTAGAAACCTACAAGAAGAATACTATGATAGGCAGATTTGGGCCCTGGGGTCCCGCTCTAACTATGGCACAAGCCAAGGACGATATAGACCATAAACTGCAAACACCTACATACATCTAGCCAATGGACAGGACTTCTCTGCTGTTGAGTGAAGAGTGGGAACTGACTTTCACATGTACTCTGGTGCCTCATATTTACCCTGTCCTCTGAAATGAGAGACCTGGTGGCACTCAGAAGAAGAATAGTAGGCTACTAAAGAAAAGACATGATATCCTATGAGTATACATAGGAGGAGGAAGTCCCCCTCAGCCAGAATCATAGGGGAAGGGAGTAAGTTGAAAATAGGAGGAAAAGAGGAATGGGAGGATACAAGGTTGGGGATAAACATTGAGATATAATGTGAATTAATTAGTAAAATAACATTTTTCAAAACTAAAAAAATTGGAATTACCGAAATTTGTGGACAAATGGATTGAACTAGTAATCATCATAAAGAGTATGTTGACCCAGAAGCAAAAAGTGATAAATGTTATACATACACTTATATCGAGACATTAGCCCAAGGGGAATGTCCTTTAAAATACTTAACTCGAAAGTGGGTCAGAGGGGAGGACATCCTAATGGGACTTTAGGTGAGAGAAACATTGGAGAATGGGGAAATACAGGGATCCAGATTGTCCTGGAAACAAACAAGAACATTATGACAGGCAGATATGGGGCCTGTAAACTCAAACTATGGTACCCACCAAGGAAAATATAAGCAGAGATACACTGGCAGACACATAAATACAGGCCCATATATGCCTGTGTCCCTTTGAAGAAGGGCATAAAGAGACCCTGGAAGCACGAATACTCAGGCCCAAAGATACCTTTGTCACAAACATTAAGGTAAAGGAGTGAGACAGGCAGGAACTCAGTAAGATACAACAAAACTCTTGTCCCCTAGATCATGAAAGAGAGGAACCATCATGCACACAATTTTGCCAATGGATTCCCTTATCCCCTACTGTGGTAGGAGGGAGCCAAAAACTGGAACACACACTCAGGCCCATAGATGCCTTGTGCCCTAGTTGTATATGAGAGCCTTAGTCAGAAACACACAATCTGAAGCATAAATACTCTTTCCCTAGATCAGGGGAATCATAAAAACAGGCAGGCACACATACTCAGTCACGTAGATATTGTCTGTGATTGGCACCTGAGAGAGACACACACAGAAACACACTCTAAGTCGCATAGATGCCCTTGTATACTAGGGGCATGAAGGAAAAAAAGGCAAGCATAAATAACAGGCTGATAGATGGCCTTATCACCCAGAAGGATGGAAGTTTGATTCACCCAGGCTCACAACCAAGACAACATGATGCCCTTTCACCCAAAGAAACAAAAGAGATAAAAGAGACTCAGGTACACACATTGTAGCCGAAATGCCTTTGTCCACCAGATCCAGGAAAAATGGAGAGATACAATCCAGAACACACATTCAGGAATAAAGATGCCCTTTTTCTGTAGCGTCAGTGCACAGAGGGAAACAGGCAGGCACACACACATTAATACAGACCCATAGAATCACTTGTCCACATAAACATGTGAGGGAGACACAAGCTTGCACACTCAATCAGGCCCAAGGGCATTATTATTACCTAGAGACAATGGAGAGAAGGACAAAGGCAGGGACACATGCTCTGGCTCATAGTTCTGCTTTTCCTCTGGAGAAAAGGAAGAGATAGACATTGGCTGGCACACATTCTCAGCAACATTGACGACTTTTCCCCATATAAGATGGTGAGAGAGAGAAGGCAGTCACACAAACTGAGGATCAACGATGTATTCTAGAAGGGGGTTAGAGAGTCACAGAGTAGCACACACTCTCAGAAACAGAAATGCCTTGTCCCCAAGTGACAACAGAGAGACAAAGACAATCACATATTCCCAAGAACACGAGAGTCCTGGGTTGTGGCTTAGCCCAGCAAGTTATTCTGCCTGAGGAACTAACTCAGCTCAGCCACAGCTCCCCTGCTGTGGTACAGGCTGGGCAAAGCGCTCATTTCCATTCTAGGCACCACCTCAGCTCAGTGGCAGCTCCCCTGCATTGACGTGGTCTGGGAGAAGCACTTGGTTCCACCACCGGCGCTGAGTGCAGCCGCATTTCTCATGCTGTGACAAAGGCTGGGCAGAGAGCTCAGTTCCACCACCAGCGCTAACTCATCACAGCCGCAGTTCTGTTGTGACGCAGGCTGGGTGAAATGCTCAGTTTCACCACCGGCGCTAACTCAGCATAGCCGCAGTATGCCTGCTGTAACGCAGGCTGAGCAGAGCGCTCAATTCCACTGGCTCTAAGGTTCTTGTTGGACACAGTGTGAAGTTTGAATCTAGAATTCCTGCCTGAGCTTGGCAGACAGTTCAGTTCCTGAGTCAATAACTGACCACAGCACGCACGTTGGGCCGAAAGCCCCTAGCTGAGCTTGATGCACAGTCCCAGGCCAGAAATTATGGCTTGACCCTGAGTGCATTTTGGGCCCAGAATCCCTAGCTGAGCTCGGCAGACGGTTCAGGCCCTGAGAATCTAGTTGAGTTCGGCCCGTGTTTCGGGCACAGTGGTCCTGGTTGGACTTGGCAGGGACACAGAAGGCTGTGGTTACTTTGGCCTGACCCAAAGCTCATTCAGAGACCCAGAACAATTTCAGGACCCCCGGCACAGGGGAGCTGAAGATCACTGGCTGTGAGAATCCAAAATAACAGGGCTAACCTCCTAACATCCACACCAGTGAAGTATTAGAGCTCATAGCCTAGGTAAATCGTGAGAAAAATGCTGAATCTATCATCAGACTCCCTCCATCCAACTCTGGAAGCTACCAAACAAAAACAAAGACTGCAACATTCTTAAAGAACAATGAAAAAGCAAAAACCCCCAAAACAACATGGCTTCCCTGTCTCTAGCTATCCCAAAGAACACAATCCTGAGAACTCAAATACAATGGAAATACAAGAAAATGATCTCAAATCCTTAGTAATGAGGATGGTAATGGAGGAAAAAAATAAAATTCGTAATCAAATGCAGGAAGACGCAGACAAACAGGTGAGAGACATAAAAAAAGCACATAGAGTGGAACTGGAAAAATTGCAGGAAAATGCAGACAACCAGATGAAAGAAATAAATAAAATGGTTCAAGCACTGAAGACCTAGAAAGAGGCAATGGAAGAAACACAGGGAGGTACTAACAATCAGATGAAAGAAATCAAAAAATCAGTTCAAGATCTGAAAATGAAAATGGATTCAATGATAAACACACAGACAGAAGAAAAACGAGAACGGTAGACCTCAGAGAAGAGGGCAAGAATCACAGAGGTGAGCTTTTCTAACAGAATCCAAGAGATGGAAGAGCGAATCTCAGGTCTAGAAGATACAATCACAGATCTTGAAGCAACCATTAAAGAAAATGCCAAATGTGGAAAACTCCTGACACAAAACATCCAAGATATTAAAGACACCATGAAAAGAAGATATCTGAGGATAATAGGCATTGAAGAAAGAGAGGATATCAGACTCCAAGGCCCAGAAATTATTCTCAACAAAATCATAAAAGAAAATTTCCCCAATCTAAAGAAAGAGATGCTTATAAACATACAAGAGGCCTACAGAACAACAAATAGAATTGACCAGAAAAGAAAAACTGCCAGCCACATTATATTCAAAACAGAAAACATACAGAAAAAATATTAAAAGCTGCAAGAGAAAAGGGCCAATTAACATTTAATGGCAAACTTATCAGAATTACACCCGACTTCTCAGCAGAGACCAAAAAAGACAGAAGGGACTAGACAGAGATCCTGCAAACCCTAGGAGACCACAGATGCCAGGCCAGACTACTTTACAGCAAAACTATCAATTACCATTGATGGAGAAAACAAAATATTCCATGACAAAAACAAATTCAAACAGTACCTATCCACAAATCCAGCTTTACAGAAGGTACTAGAAGGAAAACTCCATCCTAAAGGGTCAAGTTACAACCAAAACCACTCAGGAAATAGATAACTATCCCATGGAAAAAACACAACTACACAAATGTTGGACTGGAAACAACATCAAAATTAAGACTCTTAACAGTCACTGGTCATTAATATCTCTCAGCATCAATGTTCTCACTTCTCCAATAAAAGGACACAGACTAACTGAATGGGTGCATAAACAAGATCCAACATTCTTCTCCATTCAAGAAACACATCTCACCCATAATGAAAGGCATTACCTCAGGGTAAAAGGTTGGAAAAAAATATTCCAAGCAAATGGTCACAAGAAGCAAGCAGGTGTAGCCATTTTAGTATCGAACAAAATAGACTTTCAACCAAAATTAATCAAAAGGGATGAGGAAGGACACTTCATACTCATCAAAAATAAAGTCAACCAATATGATATCACAATTCTGAACATCTATGCTCCCAATACAAGGGCACCCACATTTGTAAAAGATCTCCTAAAAAAGCTTAAACCACACATCGATCCCCAAACAATAATAGTGGGAGACTTCAACACCCCAATCTCACTGAAGGATAAGTAATTGAAACAAAAACTAAGCTGAGAAATAACATCATTAACCAATGCCATGGGTCAAATGGATCTAACAGGTATCTATAGAACCTTCCACCCAAACAAGAAAGAATACACCTTCTTCTCTGCACCCCATGGAACCTTCTCCAAAATTGATCACATCGTAGGTCACAAAGCAAGCCTCAATAGATACAAGAGAATTGAAATAATACCTTGTATCCTATCAGATCACCATGCTCTTAGGCTGCAATTCAACAACAACAGAAATAACAAAAAGCCTACACGGAGGTGGAAACTAACCAACTCTCTGCTAAATGACACCTGGGTCAGGGAAGAAATAAAGAAAGAAATCAAGGAGTTTCTGAAATTCAATGAAAATGAAGAAACAACATACCCAAATTTGTTGGATACATTGAAAGCAGTGCTAAGAGGAAAATTCATAGCACTAAGTGCCTTTAAAAAGAAATTGGAAACATCGCACATAAGCATCTTAACAACACAACTGGAAGCCCCAGAAAAAAAAGAAGCAGTAACACCCAAGAGGAATAGATGCCTGGAAATAATCAAACTCAGGGCTGAAATTAACAAATTAGAAACTAAGAAAACAGTCCAAAGAATCAACAAAACCAAGAGCTGCTTCTTTGAGAAATCAACAAGATAGACAGACCGTAAGCCAAACTCACTAAAAGGCAGAGAGACAGTATTGAAATCAACAAAATCAGAAATGAAAAGGGAGACATAACAACAGACACTGAAGAAATACAAAGAATCATAAGATCCCACTTTGAAGACATATACACCACAAAATTTGAAAACCAAAGGAAAATGGACGATTTTCTTGATCAATTTTACTTGCCAAAGTTGAGTGAAGAACAGAAAAACAAGCTAAATAGTCCCATTTCCCCTACAGAAAGAGAAGCAATCATTGATAGTCTCCCAAACAAAAAAAGGTCAGGGCCAAATGGTTTCAGTGCAGAATTCTATCAGACATTCAAGGGCAAGCTAATACCGATACTCTTTAAGCTACTCAAATAGATAGAAAAGGATGGAAAATTACCAAATTCTTTCTATGAGGCCATAGTCTCATTGATACCGATACCTCACAAAGACTCAACAACGAAAGAAAATTTCAGACAAATTTCTCTTATGAACATCGATGCAAAAATACTAAATAAAATACTTACAAAATGAATACAAGAACAAATCAAAGATATCATTCATCATGACCAGGTAGGCTTCATTCCAGGCATGCAGGGATGGTTTAATATACAGAAATTATCAATGTAATCCACCATATAAACAAACTGAAAATAAAACACCACATGATCATCTCTTTAGATGCAGAGCAAGCATTTGATAAAATCCAACACCCATTCATGTTTAAAATTTTAGAGAGATCGGAGATACAATGCACTTTCCTCAACATAATAAAGGCTATATACAGCAAGCCAATAGCCAAAATCAAAGTAAATGGTGAGATACACAAGGAAATTCCTCTAAAATTGGGAACAAGGCAGGCAGCCCGCTCTCTCCATATCTCTTCAATATAGTGCTCGAAGATCTAGCCAGAGCAATAAGAGAACAAAATGAGATCAAGTGTATCCAAATGGTAAAGGAGGAAGTCAAATTTTCTCTATTTGCAGATGGTATGATAGTGTACATAAGTACCCTCAAAATTCCACCAGAGAACTCCTACAGCTGATAAACACCTTCAGGAAATTAGCTGGATACAAAATTAACTCAAAAAAGTCTGTAGCCTTCCTATACAAAAATGACAAACTTGCAGAGGAAGAAATTAGGAAAACAACACTCTTCACATTAGCCACAAGCAATATAAAATATCTAGGAGTTACTCTAACTAAGCAAGTGAAGAACATGTTTGAAAAAACAATTTCAAAACTCTGAAGAAAGAGATTCAAGATGTTCTGAGAAGCTGGAATGATCTTCCTTGATCATGGATTGGGAGAGTTAACATAGTAAAAATGACCATCCTGCCATAAGCAATCTACATATTCAATGCAATCCCTATCAAAATACCTACACAATTTTTTAAAGACATGAAAAGTTTAATTCTGAACTTCATATAGAAAAACAAATAACTCAGAATAGCTAAAACAATCTTGTACAATAAAAGGTGCTCCCGAAGAATCTCCATACCTGATCTATAACTGTACTATAAAGCAATAGTAATTAAAACAGCATGGTACTTGCACAGCAACAGGCTGGTTGATCAGTGGAATCGAATCGAAGTCCCAGATATGAATCCACACACATATGGTCACTTGATTTTTGACAAAGAAGCCAAATCCATTCAATGGAAAAAGAATAGCATCTTCAACAAATGGTGCAGGTCTAACTGGAGGTCTATGTGTCAAAAAATAAAACTTGACCCAGATTATCACCTTGCACAAAATTCAAATCCAAGTGAATTAAAGACCTCAACATAAAACCGGAGACACTAAGTCACTTAGAAGAAAATTGGGGAAGAGCCTGGAACATATTGGCACAGGAGACAATTTCCTGAACAGAACACGAACGGCCCAGGCCTTAATATCAACCATTAATAAATGGGACCTCATGAGGCTGAGAAGCTTCTGTAAGGCAGGAGACACTGTCAAGAGAACAAAGCGACAGTCTGCAGACTGGGAAACAATCTTCACCAACCCTACACCTGACAAAGTTCTAATATATAAAGAACTCAAGAAATAAAACACCACCAAACCAAATAACCGAATTGAGAAATGGGGCTTGGAACTAAACAGAGAATTCTCAACAGAGGAGTATCAAATGGCTGAGAAACACTTAAAGAAATGCTCTACCTCCTTAGTCATCAGGGAAATGCAAATCAAAACAACTCTGAGATTCCATCTTACACCCATAAGAATGGCTAAGATCAAAAATTCAAGTGATACCACATGCTGGTGAGGATGTGGGGAGAGAGGAACACTCCTTCATTGCTGGTGGGAATGCAAACTAGTACAGCCACTTTGGAAATCTATCTGGTGCTTTCTCAGAAAAATGGGAATAGAGCTTCCTGAAGACACAGCTATTCCACTTTTTGGAATATACACAGAAGATGCTCCAGCATACAATAAGAAAATTTGCACAACCATGTTTATAGCAGCTTTATTCATAATAGCCAGAACATGGGAACAGCCCAAGTGTCCATCAGTAGAAGAATGGATAAAGAAACTGTGGTACATATACACTATGGAATATTACTCAGCTATTAAAAACAAAGAATTCCCAAAACTTTTGGATAAATGGATTGAGCTAGAAATGATCATAATGAGTGTGTTAACCCATAAGCAGAAAGAAACAAATGGTATATAATCACTTATATCTGCATACTAGTCCAAGTGGCATGTCCCATGAAAGCCTTCACTTACCAGGAAACTGGGACAGAAGGAGGACATCCTATTGGGATTATAAATGAGAGAAGCATAGGAGAATAGCAAAGTAGAAGGATCCAAAGGGTCCTAGAAGCCTACAAGTTGAACATTATGATAGGCAGATTTGGGCCCATGGGTCCCACTCAAACTAATGCGCCAGCAAAGGATAATACAGGCGGTAAAATTTAAACCCATACCCAAATCTATCCAATGGTCAGAACCTTCTCCACAGTTGAGTGGAGAGTGGGATATGTCTTGCTCATGCACTCTGGTTCCTCACATTTGGCCATGGCCCCTGGAGGGGGATACCTGGTGGCACTCAGAGGAAGGACAGCAGGTTGCCAAGAAGAGACTTGATACTCTATGAACATATACAGGGGGAGGTAATCCCCTACAGGAACAGTCATAGGGGAGGGGAATAATGGGAAAATGGGAGGGAGGGAAGAATGGGAGGATACAATGGATGGGATAAACATTGAGATGTAACAAGAATAAATTAATATAAAAAAACAAACAAAATATATGCCTGGCCAGTCCAGAAGTGTTGAAATCACAGGAAAACTGGAAATAGATCTTACTGATCTGAGCCATCTTATTGATTACAGCACAGTCTTGAATATGGCCTCAACTATATCTATTACATTACCTCCACAGATTGAATGTTACAAATGCAATGATGGTATTTAAGGTTCTTTGCTTCCAGGGAGAGTGGAAATCATTGTAGGAAGAAGGTGATTGAATTCTCAGGGTCTTTTTGTGCATCTCATTATTATATATGGGGAATGTAAGGAGGAAATAATAAACCTGGCATGTGTAAAATTGGAGATGTACTTTTCTTCAGGAGAGAGTTTTACTCTGCCATGATTGTTTGTTCCATTATGCACAAAGCTACTCTGGTAGAATGAGCAGCTGCATTTGGAAGTAGGGGGAAACTTGTGTTCCAGGAAACAATAGTTATTGATCAGAGATCTACATTAATAATACAAGTGAATGGAGTTGAATTTCAAAGTATGTTCAACAGCAGTGGTGTTAGGATTATTATTTCAAGCAAGTATTCGAATCCAAAATTGGAGAGTTAAAAAATATTACAGCTATTACAGGAATTGGTAAACTATTGCAAATTAAGAAAAGGGAACTGTGGTTTAAGTGTGCTTAACGAGAAAGGCAGCAAGGGGAGTTGAGACACTTTGTCGCTGCCATATTCACCCTTTTTTGGGGAAGGGATCCCCTACAAAAATGGGGTACTCTGATTAATATTCTTGTGATTACAGAGACAAACAATGATGAAGCTAAGATTTAAATTGTACATGCTTCTAAGAGGGATATTAAAATGATTAATCAGGTGCTACTGCAAGCTATGTCCACTCTTCAAAATCAGAGAGGTTTTGAATGTCTAGATATATAAGAGGGACCTCTCCTAAGACAACAACACCCTTGTCCAAATATGAGATTCAAACAACTTTGTGTGTCAAGCAGATTGCCTATTAACAAAAAATGTAATTACAGGCTCTTTGTCATTTAATACAAGAACAATTAGAGTTTTATCATATAAAATATTTTGCTAGTCCTTGAAATGTTCCTGTGCTTGTGGCAAAAATGAAGTCACACAATTGGAGGTTGATAACAGATTTGAGAGCAGTAAATAATGTAAAACAAATAATAGGTCATTTACAGCCTGAAAATCATTTACCTTCTATATTAACTAAATCTGTGACTATAATAGTAATAGACTTAAAGATTGATATTTTTTATGAAACCTTTGAATGAGAAAGATAGGGATAGGATTGCTTTTTCAGTACCAACATTTAACTGTAGTGGTCAAAAAGGAGATACCATTAGAAGGAACATTCTCAGGGACTGTTGAATAGTCCCACTATAAGCAAAAATTTTCTGTAATGGCTTTGGAAATAAATTTCAGAAAGTTTTCTCAGTCGATCATTTTTCATTATATGGATGATATTCTGTTGGCAGATATTTTGGTTATTAAAAAAACTGTGTAAAAATACAATGAATTCTACCATGTTAGGGATTACAGATTGCCGTTGAAAAATACAGAGAGGAGTACCCCTTACCTATTTAAGCTATAAGATATCTGTACGAGAAATTAAGACAGAAAAGGTATAGAATAATCGAAAACACTAAATAACTCTCAAAAATTAATTGGAGACATTAACTGGTTTATGCCTACAAGTGGACTATCTACGTAAGAGTTAAGACAATTATTTTAGACATCACAAGGGGAAGCACATTTAAACAGTACAATATGTTCAACACAAGAAGCAGAAAATGAGCTAATTTTGGAAGAACAAATACTTAAGATGGACTATGTCGAAACAACTGACCCTAAACTTGGTTTCATTCTGGTTATTTTGCCTTAAAAACATTCTCTGACTGGGCTCCTAATGCAGAGGCAAGACAGGATCATTGGATTATCTTAGCAAAAAGAAAAAAAGAGTAAAAAGATGAAGACATACATAGAAAATTTCTGAATTGATTGCAAAGAGCAGTAAAACACTGTGTCAACTGTAAGGAACAGACCTGGCAGAAATTGTATGCCTCTTATTAATTCTGAGGTTATGTCTTTCTGCCTAATTGTAGCTTGAAGTACTGTTTCGGAGACATTAATGGCAAATATTTTAAAAAGCAAATGTATAGTGTTTATAAAAAGAAGAGTTTAGATCCTCTCTTGTTTTGCAAAAAGGACACCAATACAGTGCCACTCAACATTTTTACTGATGCAAATAATTCGTGAATGGATGGTTATAAGTCTGATAAAATTTTTAAGGTAATCAAAAGCCCAATTGCATGCATTGAAAAATCAGAAACTTATACAATTCTTATGGTAACGTTGGATTTTCCTGAATACTGGATGGTCATTCTGCATATTGAAACCTGATAACTATGAAATAACTATATAGTATATGGAACAACAAGTCTTCTGAAGAGAAATTATCCATTGTATATTTCTCATATTTTATCTCATTAAAGTTTACCAGGTCCATTGCCAAAAGGAAATGAGGAAATTAACCAACAGTTCATAATAAATATGCTCAAAGTCTCTAAATATCTTGAAAAACATAATGTTAATAGCAAGGGTTTCAAGAAAACAATCCCTATTACATGTGAACATGCCAAATAAATAATTAATCTGTGTCCTACATGTCCTTTATATAAAGCCATCACTTTAAATGCTGGAGATAAGACTACAAGTATGAAATATAAAAGATTAATGTGTATTATTTTTCAAAATTTGGAAAATTAAAAATGTACATCATACTATCGATACCTTTTGAGGTTTTAGATGGGCAGCTGCCTAAGTTATGAAAAGTATGATTATGTAATTATTCATTTATTGGAAATAAGGCCAATTATATGAATACCTGCCCAGATTAAGACTGACAATACCCCTACATATGAGTCCCACAAGAAGAAATTTTTTATTCTATACAGTTCAACGAATTACTGCTTTACCATATGAGCAAGCAGGGCCAGCAGTTCTTGAAAGAGCTAATTGTACATAAATATCAATACTTATTAAACAAGAGAAAAGTTTAAGACCACCAGGGTCAGGTTAAATAATGCTTTATTGTCTTTCAATTACCTTAATGTTAGTGATGAGGTGATAACATTAACTAATCACTGATAGACTTTGGCTGATAGAAATAAGTGAGAAATTATGACAAGCAATATTCTGTAAAGTTTTATCCATCTGGGCTTGGAACCTGCAAAAATTTACAGATGGGGCCAGGGATATGCCCATGTTTATAAAGAGAGTGAACCATATGGTGGCCAAATAAATTTATAAATGGTGCAGAAAATGATTCAAGAACTCAATTTGTACTTTCCATAAAGGTAGAACATGGGAAAAAAGTGGAGAAATGTGAAATAATTATAAGAACATTTTAAGTTTTGTGATGCTGAGAATTGTGTGCAGAGAAACACTTGTCTACAACTGAACCACACCACCAGTTCTTAGGAGTGAGATTTTTTCTCTAATAACTTTTTTCATAATTTAACTTGATGTCAGTAATATATATAAAATTTAGAGGGTGAATTATCGAGACTGTTGTCGATATAATATCATTCAATTTTCCTGATGTAAATCCACTTTCCCTGTATTCATAGGCAATACAAAAAAAAACACATAGAATGAAAAAATGATACAAAGATATTACAATAATCTACACTAAAAGATACACATTATAGATACTCATAATATTGGCAACATAATTAGAAAATTAACAATTGTAAGACCCATGTGACTGAGTTAAACAAATTAAATAATAATGGTATCTAAAAATAAAAATACAATACATTTATTTTTACACTTAACTTTACATTATTACAAATATATACAATAAACTGCACACATCCAGGAGACCCATGAAAGAATCAGGAATTATATAAATGTCACATTCAAAATGTTTTCTATATTTGTATTTGAGAACTTTGACTAAAATATTTTCCTCTCTTCTTGAGTGTAAAACAGTGAATTAAAATCCAATCCCTATCATATCTCATCTCTATCAACAGATATCTCTCTAGATTTAAAATCATCTTAACCACTAAACAACTCAGATCTTTGTAGAATTAAACAATCTGGTCTTCAAGCACATAAAATACTTGAGAAGAAATAAAAATTATTTACATTAATAAATCAGAAATAAAGCCTCAAAAAAATGTAAGAAACATTTTGCTACCTGAGCAGTTGCCAGAAACTTGCCTGTTCTCTTTCACTTCCCTGAACATCTGTAAATCCCTTTAAACTAAAGAGCATGAAAAGGAAGCCCTAGGCCCTAGTCTTCCTTCTCCATCCCCACCAAAGTAGTCATTATCTACAAGAAAGAATGTAGGTGGCTCTGTGGCCTCTCATGTGTTTCTCCACTCCAGAAACAATGTCAATAAAGTGTCTTTAAGCTGAGGGCACCTTATTATAACCCTGTGAGTGATGGTGTGGTGGAATCTGTTTGCACTTGTTTATCTTTTCAGCATGAACACAAGTTCAGTTCACCCACCCAGTGAGCTCAGGAGTTACATCTCACTGTGACTCATGAAGTAAAAATTGAAATACATCACAGTGTCCAGAAATTTTCACTTTCAATTTTCTATCTACTCATATCCATTTAGGAAGGACTATTCTTGCATATATATATATATATATATATATATATATATATATATATATATATATATATATATATATATATACACAGACAGATTTAGATTTAGAGATTTAGAGATGCTTATCCATTATCTTACTGTGGGATCAAACATTTATCAAGATTCTTTATCCCAAATGCATTATATAACAAATTAGAAAGATCATTATTAAGACTATCAGCTTCAAATAATTGTGTATGTATTTTGAAAGGAATTTCTTTCAATCCGTAAATTTGTTTTTGGAAGATGGGCAATTTTACTTGTTAATTCTCATAATACACAACAATTGAGAATATTCCCTCTTCTCATGTCAACCTCAATCACTTTCTTCAGAATTTTGAAAATGTTTTCAAACAATTCTTTCACTTGCTTGGTTAGAGTAACTCCTAGATATCTTTTTTTCTTGTAGCTAAAGTCAAGGATAAAGTTTTCCTAATTTTTTCCTCTGAATGAATGTCAATTATACATAGTAACACTACTGAACTTGTGAGGTAATTTGGTATCCAGCCAATTTTCTGAAGGTGTTTGTCAGCTGTAGCAGTTATCTCGTGGAATTTTTGCGGTCATTTCTGTACACTTTTATATCAACTGAAAATAGAAATAATTAGATTTCTTCCTTTCCCATGTGGATGTCCTTGATCTCTATTTGTTGCATAATTGCTCAGTCTAGAACTTACAAGGAAAGAGGCCCAGAAGGGAGGGCATGCTATGCGGACTCTACCTGACAGATGCATGGGAGAATGGGGAAAGAGAAGGATCCAGTGGGTCCTAAAATCCTTAAAGGAGAACATTATGATTGGTGAATCTGGGCCCAGGGGTCCTGCTCAAACAGTGGAATGAGCCAAGGACAATGTGTGCAGTAAACTTTGAACCATACTCACATCTGGCCAATGTACAGGACATTCTCGACAGTTGAGTGGAGAGTGAGGAATGACATTCACATGAACTCTGTTGCTGCATATTTGACCACGTTCCCTGGATGAGGAGGCTTGTTGGCACTTAGATGAAGAAAAGCACCCTACCAAAAAGAGACTTGATAACATATGAGCATATACACTGAGAGGAGGTACCCTTTTGTTACAGTCATAGGGGATACTATTAGGGAAGAATTGGAAGTTAGGGAGGGAAAAATGGGAGGAAACAATGTTGGAATAACTAGAGATGTAATTTGAATAAATTAATAAAAAATAGTAAATAAAAGACTATCAGATTCGGGCTACCCTTTTCTTCCACATCTTTTCATGACACAGTAGCAGCTAATGACCACACCTATTCATTGAGGAAAGTTGTGACGTGTACCTTGAAGATATTGAGGGGACATATTGTAGCCTGTGGGTACTGTTCACCCTGACTGAGCAGGAGAAAGGTTCCATGTAAATATCTGTCCCACCCACTGTGTTCTCAAGCCATCTGAAGCCTTGTTCCTGAGCCCCTGATGCACTCCCAGTTAGCCCCTCACTCCCACTCCCTGCTGGGATACTAGCACTGTGGATGCCAGTCTGTGCTCTTTGTATACTCCACTGAATAACTTCCACTCAGTCTCTCTGGCACTTGACTTCACCCTGCTTGCCTGATGAAGGATTAATGTGTGCGGCCAGGATCCTCACCTTTTCATCTACACCTTTTCTTTTTTTCCCTTTTAAAAAAGTTTTTATCCTTTTCTTCAAATGTTTTCAATTTTGGTTCAAATTCCTCTTTTCTAAAATTTTAACTCCCACTTCATTTTCCTCTAACTCATCCTGTTTTCAATTTCTTTCCTATTTTCTTCTCCTTTTTCTTAATTTTCCCTTTTTCTACTTCCTGTTCTTTTTCATTTTTTTTCCTGCAACTTTTTCTTCAGGTGTTTTTCTTTTTCTTTTCCTAATATTTTTCCTTACTTTCTGTTTCATGTGGTTCTCAGCTTTTATTCTTTTTTCTTCTCCTCTACAACTTCCTGTGTTCTCATTTTTCTTCTCTTTTCATCCTTTTACTCAACTTTTACTCTTGTTAACTAGTTGTTCTAAATCTTAATCACGATTTTCTAATCCTTTTTATTCTTATTTTATCCTTCTTTTTCTTCTCCTTTTTAGACTATTTCTTTTTTCTATATTATTTGTCCTTTTCCTCAATTTTTAATTTCTTCTTTTTCTTAATTCTATTTTCATTTTTCTTTTTTTTCATCCTTTTCAACGTTTTTCTTCTTTTCCATTCATTTATTATTTTTCCTCCTTTCTTTTCAATCTATAATTTATTCAATTAATTTTTATCTTTTCTTTGCCTTTTTTATCTTTTTTTTCTTTTTTCTATATTTGTCTCCTCAATCGCCATAATTTTCTCTCCTTTGTCTTATTTTTTCATGCCTTAATATATTTTTTTTACTTTTTTCTCAACCTCTTATCTAAATTTTTCATCCCTATTCCTTTTTACTATTATTTACCCTTTTTTCTATTTCTTTATTTTCCCTTCCTTTTTAATGTTTTCTTTTTCCTTTTCTTTTTTCATCCTCATCTGTAACTTTACTCTTATGTAATATTTTCTTCACTTAATATGTCCTTTTTATCTTTTTCTTCTAATTTTTCTTCGTTTTTGATAAACTTCACATTATTCTAAATTTAAACTCCCCATTTTTTCTTATTCATCTGTATTTGAAATTTTTTCAACTTCTCCTTTTTAACAAATTGCCCTTTGTCTTCTTCAATTTTCATTTTCATCCTTTTCTTACTCAGTTTATTTTTTCATCTTTCTCTTCCTATTTTGTTTCCTATGTTCTTCTTCACTTTCATTATTTTCTGAAATTTTTATTGTTTTCTTTGCCATTATTATTAGTTTTATCCAACATTTTTCTCTTTTTATTTTTCTTTACCTTCTGTTTAAATTTCTCCCATGTTCTTCATTAATTATCCTTTTCTTCATATTATCACATTTTCATTCAACTTCCTCTTTTTTTTGGTTCTTTATCATGGTTTTTCAACTTTTTTTTCTTTTCTTCTTCACCTTAATTTCATTTCTACTCTCATCTTCATTTTCTTCCTTTCCTCCAACAATTTTCTTTTTCATCCATTTCTTCTTTATTTTCGTCATTTTCTTCAACAATTTTCTCCCTTTTTTGCCTGGTTTTTCACTTTATTCAACACAGGGGAGGTTGGCAAAAAATGATGGATAAATAGATGGAAAAGAGGCACAGGATAGCTAAATGGTAGATAAATGTATGGATGACCGACATGGGTAACAATTGTAAAAGAAAGAGAATTGAAGACAAACACAGACAAGCTAGATGATAGAATCTGTATATGGTTGATAGACAATGGCTCAGCAAATAAATTATGATAAAAAATAGAAAAAACATATATAATAGCTACAAAATAGATGTTCAGTAGAAGAGAAAATCAGGTTCACAGGTGTTTGACACTGAATCCTGTGCAGCTATCTAAGCCTGGGACTTAAGTGAACCAAGTGTTTAGGCTTCATGTTCCAGAACTCTATTCCCAGCACTGAGAGAACTGAGGCAGGATGATTTAATGATTAAGGCAGGCCTGGCCTGCACACCAGGGAACCTGTCTCCACCCTCAAGAATTTAAATTAATTAAAAAATAAATTAATTAATTAACTAATGGGCTGGAAAATGTCTGTGTGGCGAGAAATAGAAGGGAGTTTGCTACATTATTGTGGTGTTTGCATAGCCATCATTCAATCTGAAAGTGTCAGGGAGAATGGCTGCACTGAACATATAAATACAGGCTGTGAGCCCAATGCACAGGAACCTACAGCTCGATGAGCTCAGCATAAATACAAGATTCAAAACACTGCAAATTCAAATGGACAACAGGAAAAAGATGCTCGGGTATTTTTATGACCTGAATGAGGCAGCCTCCGGAACGGGCAAGCCCAGTACTTCCTCCTCCTGTCAAGGCATTCTGCCCAGTTAAGAATACACTGTCACAGGCTTATGCTCAGTGTGGCAGCAGTGAAAGAAGCTACCTTCAGGAAAGGCCAATTCCAACTATTCTCTAATGTAAGCCTTGCACTCAGCATCTTCCTTTATTGTACTACAGTATACTCAGAAATCAAGGAGAAATTTTTACCCACCTAAGTCTTTGTAAATGGGGATGTCATCTTCACACTCTTTACCAACTTTTCTTTGCTTTACATTTTACTTGGTCTCTTAATTACCTTGTTCTTCATGGAAACTTGTCAAATAGTTGCTCAAAAGTCTAGTTTATTGTCCTTTGAGTTAAGAGAAATGTATTTCTGGGGTTATACTTTAATATAAATTGTGGTCAAAGTTTAAAAAGTCAAGTCCTGACATAGGAATGCTTTTATATAGCTTTATGTTATTTAGTAATATAATCCTAAAATCATCTCTTGGAACATCAAAGTAGTATGCCAATTTTTATATAAAATTCTGTTTCTGTAAGCTTGAGGTTTTATAGTCAAAGATAATGAAATGAATTAATGGGGTTTATATATGCATACTTTTCTATGTTGTGCCTATATCAGTATACGAGTGATCTAGAATTGCTTTTCATGTAAAATCATGGTCTACTTATACCCTGTGTTAACTCCTCTAACCCATTGCTTATTTTTGTTGTCCACTGAGGTTAATACACTAGCATGGCAATGTTTATTCGGAGCTGGCTGTTTGGGGGTGTGGTATAGTGCTTTGCATGAAATATATTACTTTGGCACTGACCAAAGAATTGGGGAGGCCGAAACTGGGACTGGCTGAAAAGCAGTGGGTGGGCGAGGCCTTGGGACTGGAACACCAGGGATTGACTCATGCCAGGATGGAGGCCGGGCCTATGAAGAGGGTTCTGGGGCTTATGCAGGATCAGTACGCCAGTGGGGCAGGGCCTCGGTGAGCAAGGAAAGCAGAAGTAGGCCAAGCGCCTGGCATGCAGGTGCAGGAGCCAGGCGGGTGGAGCCACGAGAGCTACTGATATCATAGTGGGATGAAGAGTCCCTGGCAGCACGCCAGGTAGGTGAGCTCCATTTCCTGCTGGCTCTGAGGTACATGGCGCCCAGGCCTTGGGTGGGAGACACTGGGATTGGGTCCAGAGTGGAGGGTATGCGGGGCCTGGTGAGTTAGAGATCAGGATTGGTTTTAGGATCGAGGGTGTGCAGTGCCTTATGGAGGCGGAGACCGAGATTGGATCCAGAACAGAGGGTGGGTGGGCCTTGCAGACACAGGGATTGACTCATGGCTAGGCCTAGGGAGGCTGACACCAAGAATTAGCTCTGGAGCAGAGGGTGGGAGAAGCCTGTGGAAGTGGACATCGGGAACAAGAAGCTCTGGGTAAGGCAGGTGGCCAAGCTGCCCCTGCTGTTACTACCCTGTGCACAGGAGCCCTCTGGAGCAGCGGGCTTCAGCATCCTTGCTGGCTCAGGATGGCTCATTTGTGAAGGTCGGAATCATCAGGGACATATTTGCTATTCCTGACCCTCTCTAGTCAGGAGCCTGCTGTCTTATGGCTGAAGAGTGGGACTCTGTGGTCACACCTAGAGTCCCGTGGAGTCTCTCCTGCAAGGGCAGATGTGGAAACCTGCCTCAGGTATAAATGGGTTAGTGATCTGAAGGACTCATTAGCTAAGAGGTCTCCTATAGTAGCCAATTCTGTGCCCATTACCTATTCAATGAGGACAATGAATTTGACTCTAAGTGTTAGAATTGTCACAAATATGATCTGGTAGTCCAGGAAATTAGCATCGGTTTTCAGAATATCATTGAGACTAGGAAGAGCAAGGGATTTAACCTGAGCCCATATGATTCTGAAATGGCTCATTCCTTTATGCTCACTCAGATGTGTGCTGAAATCCAACTACTCCTGCATTTATTTTTTTATTCACCCAATTTGGTTCCAATGACTGGGTCTTGTATCACTGCCAAAAAGTGTGGAAAAAGTTCTAAAATAGAAGTCTATAACAATGTCCTTTTTCTTGTCTTCCTCAACTTCCAAGTGGGAGATGAATCACTTACTTCCACTGTGTATACATAGGTATGACGAAAATCCATGGGGAAATGTGAGATTTTAGGTAGGCCTGACTTCAGAAAAATTGTGGAGTTGAGTTAAAGACAGAGGTGCTGCAGAGTTAAAGAAAGTTTTGGATTCTCAGGACTGTCATTAAACCAAGAGGCATCTGGAAAGAG
Source organism: Acomys russatus (assembly GCF_903995435.1). Lineage (NCBI taxonomy): Eukaryota > Metazoa > Chordata > Mammalia > Rodentia > Muridae > Acomys > Acomys russatus. Next base: position 58,738 of record NW_026131745.1, on the reverse strand, counting down.
GAATCCTTCAGTAATCTTATTTTACAAGTTTTCTCATTTCCTCCCTTTCTCTGTCTCTGTGTTTCTCTCTCTCTATTTGTCTCTCAATGCATCTCCTTCTCTCTCTCTCTCTCTCTCTCTCTCTCTCTCTCTCTCACTCTCTCTCTTTCTCTGGGTGCTAGTACCTTGTAAAACAATAATGTGATAATGCTTGCAAGAGGCTCACTGGCTTAAAAAATATGGAAACTCCTATCAACACAAATTATTTCAGTTTAACACACTTCCTTCTTCTTTTTCTTTTCAGCATGCCACTTATGGTTACCTGAGTGAAAACAGGCAACACTCATGACAGGCAGCCTGGTCATAAAAATCCTGCATATTTTCTGATTCTGATTCTGATTCCACAGAGCATCGTAAATCTTCAACCACAAGAGGAAAATTAAGCAGAAGATGGACCTCAATGGTCTAAGTAGAAAAGGGATATAAAGTGACCCTCAGGAGAGAGGGAGGGTGGGTTATTTTTTCTCAAAATTAAGTTTGTAGTTAATTTTTAAGCATAATTAATCCATTAGAAATATTCTGCAAAGGCAAACTCTTCCATCCACATTAGTGTGAGATAACCACTATCCTTTCTATTTACTTGCCCCACACTACTTCAAGTATTCATAATATACCTGTAAATATGCTAGGACAAACTGCCATCAGTGGGTAGAATTGTTGTGTGCTATTTTTTTATGGCAAAATAAGAAAAGCCAGAGAGGTTTTCAATGCAGAAAATACTGATACATCATGGACTTTCTCCTAAATGTTAGGCCTTAATCATGATTTATTCACATATTTCCCTGTGATCCTATGCCATTTTGTAACCTATGTTACAGAGATCCAACATGTGAAGTAATATCTGATAATAGAAGGCATAATTTAAATTAATAAATACTAAATTGTACTACAATTTTCATGTGGGTGAGGTTGACTATGAGTTCCTAGGAATATTATTCACAAGGCAGGCTCACCCTTATGTCCTGATAAAGAACCTATGATCTAGAGAGGAGCATTATCTGTTCTTGCCCATTAGTCTGTTTACTACACTTTCAGAATACAGTGCCTGCTACCATCCTCTCTTGCTATGAAAAAAAGCTAGCTTTTCCCACCTTCAGACACTTGGTTGGTTGTATCGTCTTTGTTGCTGTGTTATCCTTATCTTACTTTAAAAGACAGTGTCTACCACACTACCTGGAGCTCTCTATTAGGCTACAGAGGCAGACAAGTATTTTGAAGATCATTTCCGCAGAATTTTGGCCATATCAATAAATTGCATGTTGGTTTTCTACCAAGAATAATATTTCCTCAGGTTAAAAATAAGAGTGGGAATGGGAGGCAGCACGGGAAGGAATGTCTCCAGCAGAAACCAGCCCATGTCTTTTGGATAGGGATTTAATTTTTATTGGAAGAAAACCAAGGCAAGAACCAAGAGTATTCTGGTATGCTGCAGGCCATATGTTTTATAACACAGTGAGAAAAAGAAGTGTTGTCATGCACTCTGAACTCATTGGAAGACATAGTGTCTAACACAATGTATTTTTAAAGAAACAGATATAGTGTTGAGGGAAGCAGAAAAATGGTGCATGTATGTGTGATTTTGATAACTGTTCAAAAAACTTGGTTCTAGTAGGACATTGTAGTTCACTCTAATTTCTTTTATTACATTAAAAGTTCTTAGAGTAATAGCGTATGTTCTGTGTTTGTATAATTGTCTTTATCAATTTGGTCTTCATATGGGCAAACAACAACATATTAATTAAATGATTGTAAATTGACATTGAATATTCAGTGGGGATACATAATACATAAGAAATTTGCACTTCTTGCTTTGGTATGACTTGTGATTGTTTGTTACAAAACATATAGATCTGATGCTATATGAGAGGAAAGAAAGCAAAATAACAATTGCTGAATTAGAAAGAAAAGTTCCTGTATGTCTGCCATAGGTCTAATGTAGGTCTGGAATGTTTTCAGCATCAGAGACTGACTGCTTAATAATCTCGCACTTTCCTGTGCTTTCTGACTTCTCTTCTGTCTGGTTTGATGCAGGGGTTCTGGCTTGAATCCTCTATTCAGCTTTATTATCCAAGCTGGCTTCTCTCTCTCTCTCTCTCTCTCTCTCTCTCTCTCTCTCTCTCACTTTCTCTTGCCCTGTCCAGCAAATCTTTTTCAAACTCTTGATCCTTATCATTCTCAGGCACATGTGGTCTTGACCTGAGTTCTCTATTTGCAACCTGTCTCTTTATTAATACCCCTGCATTGTGCCTTATGTAGCTTCCCTTTCCTCTCTCCCCTACTGAGAGATTGGCATTGCGTATTCTGTCACATCTTCACTAATTCATCACCTTTTTCTGCCTCTCAATAAAGCGTCACTCTCATATATCGTTGCTTCCTTATACAAACTCACAGTTCCTTCATTGTTTCTGATTAAAGGTGTATACCACCACACCTGGACCTTAGCCTTTCTTTACCTCCAACATGCTCTATCTTTGCTAGGTTGACCTGGAATTCAGAGGCCTTTCTGGTTGCTTATGTGTGGGACACTGCTGGATATTTATGATGTCTCACATCTTCTGATTGCCGGTTCCTTATTGGTCTAGGAAGATAGGTACTCTTTATAAATCATAAAGATGTATGATGTTGGCAAGTAATGAAAACCTGATATATATTTTGCATAAATAAAATACATGCAGTAGAATGATCCACTAAGGAATTTAAATGAATCTCAGAGGAGCAACTTGTTGGTTCCAATATCTTTGTGTCTTCATATATGTAAGTAAAAATGGAACTGGTGTCTGTTGGATTATTTTCTTGATTGGTCAATTTTTTGATAAAGATAAAATGTATTCAGTACATCTGAGATTGTGGTCCAAATTGGTAGACCCACTAGTCAAAAAGAGGCCTGATTTCTGAACACATTGTCTCTATCCTGCACAGAAATGACAATAGTAAACATACACACACAAACACACACATACACACGCACATCCACACTGAATAAGAAATAACAATCTTAAAACAAGAATATTGAAGGCACACATGTTAGCATTTGGCATATGGAGTAAAAAGACTCAGTAGTTCACAGCTATTCTCTGTCTACCTTCTCTAAACAAGGTCAGATAATGAGAAAATAATTAACATATGAACTAGATACCATGAGATATTTAACATGAGTAGGCCTATTAAAACCATTAGCTTTACTTAAAATTCTTTGTCTTTGGTCTTTCTCATTATGTACAATACATGTATTCTCATTGTACAATTGGATCTTAACCTTAATCTCTAAATCCAAAATAGATAATATATTATTAATATATAAAATTAATAGAGTAAAAAAATAAACATAGTATCCAGTGATTAGCAACATAAATATGTGAGTGTCAACTTCTTCTCTTTGAGCTAGAAGTTCTCTCTACTATCTGCTTAGCATCTTTCCATCATGTCAATCATTTATTTTCTATATGTCATTATCTATAGTCTATCATCTACTCTATCATTAGCTTAAATTTTCTATCTTCTATTATCTAATTGTCTGTTTGCTCTCAAACCTTTCTAAACTCTATCATGTGCCTACATGTATCCTTCCTGTATTTTCTATCAAGTATCTGTATATAAATCATGTATTTACCAATAATTTAGCCATCTACAATCTAACAGCCATCAAACATGTATTAATTCATTTACTATCAACAATCTATCTTATCCACAACTAACCTAAATTTACCTTTCAGTATTTATCATCTATCTACAAGATATTGTCTGCATATCCAGTGATTCCTTTCTTTGTGTGTTTGTGTGTGTGTATGTGTGTGTGTGTGTGAGTTTGAGACAAGATCTCTCTGTGTAACATTGGCTGTCCTGGACTCACTTTGTAGACATGGACGGCCTCATTCTTGGGTTTAATTTCTAAGTATCATAGATATACCTGCTATATTGTGTCTAATTTACACTTATCTATGATTGAGTCTCTCTCAGATATATTATTTCATCTATCATCAAAATTCTGACTCTTCTAAATCTACATTATATCTAGTATATCCCATTTACCTGTTGTTTACATTATACTGATGCTGTATCTGTCATCCACCTGTCTCTCTCCTGCCATCAAGATACCCTGTGTCTATCTTATGAGTTTTTCAACTTTTTCCTGTACTCATAAACTCTTTATACTGAATGTATGTCTCATGCATCCTGGAGCAGTCTTATTTTGATCTACCTATGTGTACCTTGCACCTATCCTATGTCTGGACATGCATCAAGCCTCTAGCTACCATGTTTCTATCGTACCACTATTAAATCTATACTGCAGATATTAGGATTCTATCTTGCATTTAACATAGAATCATTTATTATATAGCTATTCTGTAACCTTGTACCATATATCAGAATCATCTAGCCATCTTCTATCCTCTATATACTTCACATCTCTTTATAGCATATTTCCTCTACCTGCATTGTGTCTTTATAATATTCCTGAATTTTTTGTCATCTTGTTATCTTTTATCTCTCTATCCATATATCTGAATCCTCTAACTATCCCATGCCTGCATTCTATCTATCCTTTAAGCTATCCTGTAAATGACAACCATCCACGTATCATTTATCTTTAGCTACCATTTATCTTGCATCTACCTGTCTCTTATGTCTCTAAATTCCATCAAATTATCATCTTTCCTTTACATATATTTTGGTTATCTTCTATGTATCTTGCTTCTTTCTCGTAGATATTGTGTGCCTGTTATCCATTCATGTATCAGTATCACATAACTAACCTGATTTTCTCTTCAACTGCACATCAATTTTCTTGCTATAATATATATTTTTTTCTATTTTTTTATAATAATTTATTTGCTGAACCAATATCTATCAACCATATACAGATTCTATTATCTAGCTTGTCTGTGTTTGTCTTCAATTCTCTACCCTTGAAACTTGTTAATCTGTGACTGTCATCCATCTATTTATCTATCATTTAGCTATCCTGTGCCTCTTTTTCATCTATTTAGCCATCATTTTTTGTCAACCTCTCCTGGGTTGACTAAAGCTAAAATCCAGGCAAAAAAGTATAAAATTATTGAAGAAAATGATGAAACGTTGAAATAATATTAAACGAGAATAATTAAGAAAAAAGAATAAATGACTAAAAAGGAAAAATATTGCAGGAAAAAAGAAGAAGATGATGAGAGTGGAAATGAACTTAAGGAAAAGAAGAAAAGGAGAAAAAGTTGAAAAAACATGAAATAGAACATAAAATCAAAATTTGAATGGAAGAGAAAAAAGTGAAAAGTTCTAAAAAGGAAAAATAATAACAAGAAAATGCCAATAAAATATCAGAACAAGAAAAGAGGAAAAAGGAGAAAAAAGGATGAGAAAAGAAAAAAAGAAGAAAGGTACAAAACAATATGGATAAGAAGCGAGAAACAGAAAAAAAGTTGAGGAAAAAGCAGAAACAGAACAAAACATGAAAATAAATTTAAATAGATTGCGCCGACAATTAAGCCACATACCTGATCTATTCTGAGGAGACCAGAGATATATGTAGAGCAATAGATTGCTGGACTTTGAGAACTGTAGGTGAGTGGGGCCCCAAAGGCCACAGACCAAACAGGGGGCCTACCCCCCTGTGTCAAGCAACATCTCGGAGGTGCTAAACGCACTCCCCAAACTGCAGCCTGTATATAAAGCACAGACTCGCTATTTGGGGAGGGGATTTTCCAGAGTCCCCAGCCAGAGGAGTCTCAGTGAAGAAGGTGAATCTCTCCTAGGATTCCTCCTTTCACACCACCCCAAATTGCAGAGGTCACCCGCCTAGGCCGAGTGGAAACACAGGCAGCAGGACCCAACAGAGACAGCTAAAGTGGGACTGCAGCTCGCTGCACATCCGGGGCCCAACCTAACACCAATCACAGCTAACTGAGCCTGCAAACAGCGGAAGTGAGAAATCAGCTTGAACTGCTTCCACAGACCTATCAGGAGATGTGGGTCTTGCCTAGAGCGATAGCTGAACTTCTTAGCCCTGTGGGAAGACCTGGTTCCACGGGCTTCCGCCAGAGCTCTGCAACCCTATTGTTCCTACCCAGCCACAAGGCACTGGCCCTGTGTTCCTCACTCCCTGAACGAAAGAGCCAAGCTGAAGATCCTGGCTCGAGCTAGGCAGGCAGTCTCACATTATCAAGAGACGAGACGTGGGTGTGTCGTGTTTGCAGTGTCTAATTGCTGACCTAGAGCCTGAGTAGACCATCATAGCCCGGCGGCAAGATCTGGTTCTGCGGGCGACCGCAGGAGCAATGCAACCCTAGTCTTACTTGCACTCCTTGCTCCCCGAACGAGAGAGCCCATCTGGGGATTCTGGCCTGAGCAAGGCAGGCACTCTCACTTTATCGGGAGACGAAAAGAGGGACTTATTTGCAGTGTCTAATTCCTGACCAAGAGCGACCTTGGTCCCTCCAGGCATATAGTTCTGGGAGAGGTTGGGCACTGCTACAGGGTATAGAGACAGATCTAAAAGACAGCTACACCTACGCCCCCAGAAGATCTGATCTACCTGGGGACTTGACTACAAAGCCACAGGAAGGACAGGCAGCTGGGATCAACCTACTCAACCAGAAAGTTTGTGTGCGGACCTTATTCTATGTCCCAAAACTGCTGATCTTAATTACAGCAGTAAAGTCCAAACATATATCTACTTTGGCTGGCTCAGCCTGGAGCCCACGGTGCAGAGGAAAATCACCAGGAGTGAAACCGGATCACCTACCTGTTCCACAGAAATACTCCCTGATCCCCACAGGCAAGAGCACCTGACCTATAATCACTCATCAATTAACAACTCTCAACCAGCAAACGTCACTACAAAATACCTTCCAACATCAGAGCCATCAAAATGACAAGAGGACAGTGAAAGAATGCTATCAAAAACAAAAACAGTTTAGCATCTTCGGATCCCAACATTCCCAATGAAAATAACCTAGAGAACCTAACAGCAATGGATAGGCAAGAAAATGACCTCAAGTCCTTAGTAAAGAAGATGATAATGGAAGAAACAAATAAAATCTGTAAACAAATGCAGGAGGAGGCAAACAAGAGGGATGAAGAGTTAAAACAGTCATATAAAGAGGCACTTGAAGGATTTCAGAAAAATATAAATAACCAGATGATGGAAATCATTAAAACAGTCCAACGCATGAAGATAAAAATGGAAGCTATGATGCAGGAATGCACAGAAGAAAAACGTGATCAAGAGGCATCAAGGAAGAAAGCAAGCATCTCAGAGGTGGCCTTATCTAACAGATTGCAAAAAATGGAAGAACGAATATCGGGGCTTGAAGATACAATCACAGAACTGGAAACAACCATTGAGGGAAATGCAAAAGCTGAAAAATTCCTGACACAGACCATACAAGAATTAAAAGACAACATGAAAAGATGAAACTTGAGAATAATTGGGATAGAGGAAAAAAAAGATAGGTGACTCCACAGCACAGAACATATCTTTAATCGAATAATGGAAGAAAATTTCCCCAATTTGAAGGAGATGTATACGAGCATACAAGAGGCCTACAGAACACCAAATAGAATAGACCTGAAAAGAAAATCTTCCCACCACATAGTAACAACAACACAAAATATACAGAACAAGAAAATAATATTGAAAGCGGCAAGAGAAAAAGGCCGAGTAACATATGAAGGCAAACCTATCAGAATTACTCCTGACTTCTCAGCAGACACCATGAAAGCCATAAGGTCCTGGACACAGGTGCTGCAAAACCTAAGAGAACATAGATACCAGGCAAGACTACTATATCCAGCAAAATTATCAATAACCATTGACGGGGAAGACAAGATATTCCATGACAAAAACAAATTCAAACAGTACCTAGCCACAAATCCAGCTTTACAGGTGTTACTAGAAGGAAAACTCCACCCGAACTGGTCAAACAACAACCATAACTACATAGGAAATAAGTAACTATACCATTGCAAAATCACAACCTCACAAAATCTTGACCGTTACAAATACCAAAAAAGAAGGGACTTAACAATCACTGGTCATTAATATTTCTCAACGTCAATGGTCTCAATTCTCCAATAAAAAGACACAGACTAACGGAGTGGATGGATAAACATGACCCAACATTCTTCTGCATTCAAGAAACACACCTCAACCACAAGGACAGATATTGCCTCAGAGTAAAAGGTTGAGGAAAAATATTCCAAGCAAATGGTCATAAGAAACAAGCAGGAGTAGCCATTCTAATATCTAATAAAATACACATTCAACCAAAATTAATCAAACGAGATGAGGATGGACACTTCGTACTCGTCAAAGGTAAAGACAACCAAGAAGACATCACGATTTTGAATATATATGCTCCGAATACAAGGGCTCTCACATTTGTAAAAGACATATTAACAAAGCTTGCCTCACTCATCGATACCCACACATTAATAGTGGAAGATTTCAACACCCCACTTTCACTCAATAATAGGACCTTGATTCAAAAACTATGCCGGGAAATAACCTCATCAACCAATGTCAAGAAGCAAATGGATCTAACAGATATCTACAGAACTTTCCACCCAAATGCTAAGCATTATACCTTTTTCTCAGCACCCCATGGAACGTTCTCTAAAATTGATCACATAGTTGGTCATGAAGCAAACCTCAACAAATACAGGAAGATTGAAATAATACCTTGTATCTTATCAGATCACCATGGTCTAAGGCTGGACTTCAACAGCAACAAAAATAACAAAAAGCATTCTAACACATGGAAACTAAACAAATTTCTACTTAATGACACATGGGTCACAGAAGAAATAAGGGAAGAAATAAAAGACTTCCTGAAATTCAATAAAATGATGGAACAACATTCCCAAATTTGTGGGACACATGGAAAGCAGTGCTAAGAGGAAAATTCTTACCAATAAGTGCCTTTAAAAAGAAAATGGAATCATCCCACATAAACAACTTAACAACACATCTGGAAGCTCTTAAAAAAAAAAAGGCAGAAACACCTAAGAGGAGTAGGTGCCCAGAAATAATCAAACTCAGGGCTGAAATCAATAAATTAGAAACAAAGAGAACAATCCAAAGAATCAACAAAACCAAGAGATGGTTCTTTGAGAAAATAACAAGATAGACAAACCGTTAGCCAATCTAACTAAAACACAGAGAAATACTATCCTAATTAACAAAATCAGAAATGAAAACGGAGGCATAACAACAGAAACCGAAGAAATACAAAGAATCATAAGAATCTACTTTAAAGGCATTGATACCACAAAATGCGAAAATTCAAGGGAAATGGGCAAATTTCTCTACTGATTCCATTTGCCAAAATTGAACCAAGACCTTATAAACAAATTAAATGCCCTATTTCGCCTATAGAAATAGAAGCAACCATTGATAGTCTCCCAAAAATAAAAAAGCCCAGGGCCAGATGGTTTCAGCGCAGAATTCTACCAGTCCTTCAAAGAGGAGCTAATACTGATACTATTCAAGCTATTCTGAAAGATAAAAATGGACTTAATATTACCAAATTACTTCTATGAGGCCACACTCACATTGATACCTAAACATCACAAAGACCCAACAAAAAAAGAGAATTTCAGACCAATTTCTCTCATGAACATTGATGCAAAAATACTCAACAAAATACTCGCAAGGCGATTACAACAGCATATCAAATACATCATTCGCCTTGACCAGGTAGGACTCATTCCAGATATGGAAGGATGGTTTAACATATGGAAATCCATCAATGTAACCCATCATATAAACAAACTAAAAGAGAAAAACCACAAGATCATCTCTTTATATGCAAAAAAAGCATTTGACAAATTCCAACACCCATTTATGTTTAAAGTTCTGGAGGGATCGGGAATACAAGGCAATTATCTAAATATAATAAAGGCCATATACAGCCAACCAACAGCCAACATTAAATTAAATGGAGAGATACTCAGGGAAATCCCTCTAAAATCGGGGACCAGACAAGGCTGCCCTCTGTCACCATATCTCTTCAATATAGATCTTGAAATTCTACCAAGATCAACTAAACATCAAAAGGAGATCAAGGGGATCCTGAAGGGAAAGGAAGAAGTCAAATTATCCCTATTTGCAGATGGTATGATAGTGTATATAAGTGACCCCCAAAATTACATCAGAGAACTCCTACAGCTGATTAAAACCTTCATCAAATTGGCAGGATACAAAATAAACTCAAAAAAGTCAGTAGCTTTCCTGTATACAAATGACAAACAGGCAGAGGAAGAAAATAGGAAAACTATTCCTTTCACGATAGCCACAAACAATATAAAATATCTAGGAGTAACTCTAATCAAGCAAGTGAAGGACTTATTAAAAAAAAAAAAACTTCAAACCTCTGAAGAAAGAGATTGAAGATGACATCAGAAGATGGAGGGTTTTACCTTGTTCGTGGATCGGGAGAATCAACATAGTAAAAATGGCCATCTTACCAAAAGCAATTTACAGAATCAATGCAATCCCTATCAAAATACCCACAAAATGTTTTGAAGATATTGAAATATCAATTCTCAAATTCATATGGAGAAATGAAAAACCCAGAATAGCGAAAACAATCCTTTACAATAAAAGATCCTATGGAGGAATCTTCATACCTGATCTCCAGCTGTACTACAGAGCAACAGTAATTAAAACAGCATGGTACTGGCAAAGCAATAGACTGGTGGATCAATGGAATCAAATTGAAGGCCCAGAGATGAATCTACACACATTTGCTCACTTGATTTTTGACAAAGAAGCCAAATGTTTTTAATTGAAAAATGATAGCCTCTTCAACAAATGGTGCTGGTCTAACTGGATGTCTACATGTAGAAAAATGCAATTAGACTTATTTGTCACCATGCACAAAACTCAAGTCCAAGTGGATTAAAGACCTCAACTTAAAACTAGAGACATTAATTCACTTAGAGAAAAAAGTGGGGAAGAGTCTGGGACACATAGGCACAGGAAACAACTTCCTGAACAGTACACCAACAGCCCAGGCCTTAAAGTCAACAATTAGTAAATGCGACCTCATGAGGCTGTGAAGCTTCTGTAAGGCAGGAGACACTGTCAAGAGAACAAAGCGACAGCCTACACTGGGAAAAGAGCTTCACCAACCCTTCATCTGACAAAGGTTTATTATCCAAAATATATAAAGAACACAAGAATTTAAACACCACAAAACCAAACAACCCAATTGCGAGATAGGGCTTGGAACTTAACAGAGAATTTTCAACAAAGGAATATCAAATGGCCGAGAAACACTTAAAGAAATGCTCGTCATCGTTAGTCATCAGAGAAATGCAAACCGTAACGACACTGAGATTCCAACTTACACACATCAGAATGGCTAAGAACAAAATCTCAAATGACACCACATGTTGGTGAAGATGTGGAGAGAGGGGAACACTCCTTCATTGCTGGTGGGAATGCAAACTAGTACAACCACTTTGGAAAGCTATCTGGCGCTTTCTCAGAAAAATGAGAATAGGGCTTTCTCAATACCCACTCATCCCACTCCTTGGAATATACCCAGAAAATGCCCTACCACACAACAGGGACATATGCTCAACCATGTTCATAGCTGCTTTATACATAATAGCCAGAACATGGAAACAGCCTAAATGTCTCTCAGTAGAAGAATGGACTAAGAAACTGTGGTACCTTTACACTATGGAATACTACTCAGTTATTAAAAACAAGGAATTCCCGAAATTTGTGGACAAATGGATTGATCTAGAAATTATCATAATGAGTGAGTTCACCAAGAAGCCAAAAGAGTCAAACGGTATATACTTTACTTATATTAAAACACAAGTCCAAGGGATACGTACCATGAAAACCTTTACTTACGAAGAAAGTGGGTCAGAGGAGAGGATCTCCTTTTGAGACTTTAGATGAGAGTAACATGGAAGAATGGGGAAATAGTAGGACCCACATAGTCCTGGAAACCTACAAGAAGAACTTCATGACAGGCAGATCTGGATCATGGTGTCCTCCTAAAACTAAGGCACCAGCCAAATAGAATATAGGCAGTAAGCTTCGAACCCCTACCAAGACCTAGCCATCGAACATGATATCCTCCACCATTGAGTGGAGAGTGACATCTGACTCTCACACAAACTCTGGTGCCCCTTTTCTGACCACATCCCCTGGATGGGGAGACCTGGTGGCACTCAGAGGAAGGATAGCAAGTTACCAAAAATAGACTTGATATTCTAAGAGCATATATAGGGGGAGGAGGTCTCCCTGAATCACAGACATAGGGGAGGGGAGAAGGGGAGAAGTGGGAGGGAGGGAAGAATTGTAGGAGACAGGGGAAGGCCTAACAATCGAGATTTAAGATGAATAAATTAATTACATTAATTAAGAATTTTAAATAGAAAGAACAGAAAAATTATAGACGTGGATGAAAAAGAAGTATAAAAAGGGAAACTTCAAGAAAAGAAGCAGAAAAAAGAGGAAAAAGTTCAAAAAGGATGGAAAAAATGGAACAAGGCAGTTTATTTTTAGAAAAAGATGAAATTGAGAATGAAAAGAGGGGAAAGGAAGAAAAGGAGAAGAAAATTAAGCAGAAAGAAGAAATAAAAAGGGAACAATTTTGCAGAAATTCACAAAAAGAATCAGAAAAATGCTAATGAAAACAGATAAAGAAGAAGAAAACAATACAATTTACAAAGCAAAAAAATAAGAAGAGAAGTTGATGAAAGAGAAAAAAGGTGGAAAAAAGAACGAAATAGAAGAAAAAGGGGAAATTAAAATAAGAGAAAGGAAAATAGGCAAAGAAGCAGAAGAGGAAGAGGAGTAGGGGGAAAGAAGTAAAATTAGGAAAACAAAGGAAAGAAAGAAAAAGATGTTGAAAAACAGATGAATAAAAGGAACCAAAAAAAGGGAATGCAAATTTTATAAAAAGAGGAAATTGAATGAAAGTGTTATAATATAAAAACTAGGGCAAAAATGGGGATCGGGGACAAAATTTGAACAGAAGGAAAAGAAATAAAAATAGGGAAAATGTTGAAGAAAACGATAAAAAAGGCAGAAAACAAAAACAAAAATTAGGAAAATAATGAAAATGACAAAAAACATGGGAAACTAAATAGGTAGAGAACTATGAAAAAAGTAAAAAGTATAAGGAAAAGAGGAAAATAAAGATGAAGAAGAAAAATGTAATACTTTTAAAAAGAAGAGGTTGAAAAAATAAATTTCAAATACGATGAATAAATAAAAAAGAAATGGGGAGTTTAAAATTTAGAATATGGGGAAGTAGAACAAAAACAACGAAAATTTTCAAGAAAAGGAAAAAAAGGAAATATTATGTGAAGAAAAGATGAAATAAGAGAAATGTTACAGATGAGGAGGAAAGGCAAGAGGTAAAAGGAAAATGAAATATCAAAAAAGAAGGGAAAAATGATAAAATTCAAAAAAGGATAAATAATAATTAAAAGAAATAGAGAGTAAAAATTTAGAAAAAAGGTTGTGAAAAATTTGAAAAAACATGGAAAGACATGAAAAAATAAGAAAAAGGAGAGAAAATTATGGAGAATGAGGAGACAAACAGGAAAAAGAAAGGATAAAAAGGCAAGAAAAATATAAAAATTAATTGAAGAAAATATAGATTGAGAATAAAGGAGGAAAACATAAGAAATGAGAGGAACAGGAGAAAAACGTTGAAAATAGAATCAAGAAAGAGAAGAAATTAATAATGAGGAAAATGATGAATAAGATAGCACAGAAGAAAAATCTAAAAAGGAGAAAGGATAAAGAAAAAGAATAAAAAGAAGAAAAGTGTGATGAAGATTTAGAACAACCAGCTAACAGGAGAAAAATGTTGAGTAAAAGGATGATAATAGAAGAAATAGGAGAAAAAAAAACACAAGGAGCTGTAGAAGAGAAGAAAAATGATAAAAGTTGAAGAAATACATGAAACAGAATGAAAAGAAAAATATTTAAAAAAGAAAAACACCAGTAGAAAAGTTGCAAGGATGAAAGAAAAGGAAGAGGAAAAAGAAAAAGGAAAATTTAAGAAAAAGAAGAAGAAAATCGGAGAGAAATTGAAAACAGGATGAATAAGAAGAAAAATAATTGGGAGTTAAAATTTTAGAAAAAGAGGAATTTGCACCAAAAATTCAAAACATTTGAAAGAAAGGAGGAACAGTTTTTAAAAAGGGAAAAACAAAAAAAAAGGAGAAGATGAAAATTTGAGGATCCTAGCCACACTCATTAATCCTTTATCAGGCAAGAAGTGAGAATTCAAGTGCCAGATAGCCTGAGTAGAGGTTTATCATTGGGGTGTACAAACAGCACAGACTGTCTTTGACAGTGCTAGAATCCCAGAAGGTACTGGGAGTGAGGGGCTCCCTGGGAGTTCATTAGAGGCTCAGGAACAATGCTTCAGTTGGCTTCAGACCAGTGTGTTGGACAAATATTTACGTGCAACCTGTCTCCATTTCAGTCAGGTTGAACAATACACACAGGCTACATTATGTCCACTCACTATATTCAAGGCACACTTCACAACTTTCCTCAAGGAATAGTCCTGGTTATTAGCTGCTACTGTGCCATGAAAAGATGTGGAGGAAAAGAGTAGACCAAAGCTGATACTCTTTTATTTTAAAAATCTTTATTAATTTTGCATATTACCTCTCTAGTTATTCCCTGCCTTGTTTTCTCCCGTCCCTCCCTCCCTCCCTCACTTCCAATTTCTCCCTGTCCCATCCCCTATGACTGTGCAAAAGGGTACCACCTCTCAGTGTATATACTCATAGGGTATCAAGTCTCTTTTTGGTAGGCTGCTGCTTTCCTTCCTCTAAGTGCCAACAGGCCTCTCCATCCAGGGGACGCGGAGTCAAACGTGTGGCAACAGAGTTCATGTGAATGTCAGCCCCACTCTGCACTCAATTGTCGAGAATGTCCTCTGCATTGTACAGATGTGAGTATGGTTCAAACTTTACTGCACACATTGTCTTTGGCTCATTCCACTGTTTGAGCAGGACGCCAATCATAATGTTCTACTGGGAGGTTTCTAGGACCCACTGGATCATTCTCTTTCCCCATTCTCCCAAGCTTCTGCCAGCTAGAGTCCTAATAGTATGCCTTCCCATCTGGGCCTCTTTCCTCGTAAGTTGTAGCCTAAAGAATTAGGTAATAAATAGAGATCAAGGAGATACACATGGGAAAGGAAGAAATCTAATTATTCCTATTTTCAGATGATATGATAGTGTACATAAATGACCGCAAAAATTCCATGAGAGAACTCCTACAGCTGATGAACACCTTCAGAAAATTGGCTGGATACCAAATTACCTCACAAAATTCAGTAGTGTCCTTATGTACAAATGACAATCATGCAGAGAAAAAAATTAGGAAAACTACTTCCTTCACATTAGCCACAAGAATAAAAGATATCTAGGAGTTACTCTAACAAAGCAAATGAAGGATTTTTTAAAAAACATCTTCAAAATTCTGAAGAAAGAGATTGAAGATGACATGAGAAAAGGGAATATTCTCCCTTGTTTGTGGATTAGGAAAATAAACAAGTACAAATGGCCATCTTACCACAATAAATTTATGGATTCAAGGAGCTTCCTTTCAAAATGCCTACACAATTCTTTGAAGCTGATAGTCTTAATTATGCTCTTTCTAATTTATTATAAAATTTATTTGGGACTAAGAATCTTGATACATGTTTAATCTCACAGAAAAATAATGGATAAGCATCTCTAAATCTGTGTTTTTATAATATTCTATTAAAATATGCAAGCATTGTCCCTTCTATATGGAAATGAGAAGGTATAGAATTTAAAGTTAAAATGTCTGGATGCTGCGGTGTATTTCATTTTTCACTTCCATGAGTCACAGAGAGATGTAACTCCTCAGCTCTCCTTGGCAGGTGAATTGAATTTGGCTTCACGCTGAAAAGGTAAACAAGTTCATACAGATTCTACTACACCATGTTTCACTGGGTTATAATAGGGTGCTGTCAGCTTGAAGACACTTTATTGATATTGTTTCTGGAGTGGGAAAACACATGAGAGGGCACAGAGCCACCTACTTTCTTTCTTGTAGCTAATGGCTACTGTGTTGAGGGTGGAAAAAAAACTCTAGCGTCTAGGGCTTCATTTTTATGCTCTCTAGTTTAAAGGGATTTGCAGCTGTTCAGGGTAGTATAAGAGAGCCAGAGACTTTTTAGCCACTGCTCAGGTTGCAAACTGTCATTGTCTTTTTCTTGAGGCTGCAAGAATGTAAATGTAAATAATTTTTATTCCATCTCTAGTAGTTTATGTGGTTGAAGACCAGATACTATAATTCTACAAAGAGCTGAGTTGTTTAGGGGTTTATTTGATTATATATATATATATATATATATATATATATATATATATATATATGTGTGTGTGTGTGTGTGTGTGTGTGTGTGTGTGAGATATGATAGACAATAGATTTTAAATCACTATTTTACACTCAAGAGGACAGGAAAATGTTTTAGTTAAAGTTATCAAATACAAATATAGAAAACCTTTTGAATGTGACATTTATACTCCTGATTTTTTCATGGTTCTTCTTTATGTAAGTAGTTTATTGTATGTATTTGTAATAATTTAAATGTACATAAAAAATGAATGTATTAAATTTTTAATTCAAAATAATCTTTTTTTTATTTGATTAACTCATTCAAAAGGGTCTTATGATTGTTAATTTTCTTATTATGTTATCACAATTATGAAAAACTATGACATGTATCTTTTAGTGTAGATTATTGTAATAGCTATGTATCATTTTTTATTTCATGTATTTGTTATATTATTGCCTAAGAATACATGGGAACATGGACATGCATCAGAAACACTGCATGATATTAAATCCACAGCAATGTAAATAATTCACCCTCTAAAGTTTTATATATAATACTGTGATCAAGTCGAATTATAAAAAAATTATTAGAGAAAAAATTCTTACTCCTGAGATCTGTTGGTGTGGTTCTGTTGTAGACAAGTACGTCTCTGGACACAATGATCAGCAGCAAAAAAATTAAAATGTTCTTGTAATTATTTTTTATTTCTCCACTTTTTTCTCAAACTTCTAGCTTCATGGAAAGAACACATTGAGTTGTTGAATCATTTTCTGCACCCTTATGTATATTAATCTTGCCCCTGCTTGCATATGTAGTCTAACTGTGGCTCAGGTCCTCATTGTTAGTGTAGTTTTCAGTCTTTATCTTGAAAGATGCTATATGTATTTTAATTCTTCTTCACTACTGCTTTCATTCCAATTACTAAATTATTTGTTCATATTTTCTCCCATGAAGGTAAATGATGCATATGCTGTCCTGAAAATATCAGTTGTTTGCACAAGTATAAATTTATGTAGGAAAAAAAGAATTTTGCCTCTAATTTTCTTTGTTTACCCTAAAGGTAAAGGATATATCTCAGGTGTAAAATGCTTGGATAGGGTTTCAAAAGCCTTACCTTAGATGCCAGCAACACTACTCTCAAAAAAGAAAGAAAGAACAAAGAAATTGGACAAAAAAATAGTTCCATCAAGTTATTTTGAGGACAAACCCACTGTATTTTCCCCTGTTGAACTGGACTGCCTCTTGCTATGTAAATCAGGATTGTCTTTAACTCACAGATAATCCTTCCTCTACCTTCAGAATGCTGGAAATAGGGCATCATTCCAAAAGGGAAAAGTTCTCGCTATATTGTACTGCAAAAGATAACAGCCTGCAGTAGGCACACAATATAGGAGAACATATTGTTGCTGCACAATACAAAGATTCAATTCGATGTCAAACTTTTCTTATCTCTGTGAGTCTAAGGCATACAAGTGTTACTCATATACAGATATGCCTATAAGATCTAGAGACATGAAGAGTAAATATTTTTAAAAGATAGTACTTCCGCTTAATTATGTCTAGCAAGGATGTGAAGAGAGCAGAACACTCTTCCATTGTGGGTGGGAATGCAAACTTGTATAGCCACTTTGGAATCTATCTGGTGCAGTATCAGAAACCTTGGAATAGGTCTTCTACAAGACCCAGCTATTCCATTCCTTGGAATATACCCAGAAGATGATCCTGACCACAACAAGAAAATTTGTTTAAACATGTATATACCAGCCTAAGTCATAACAGCCAGCACATGGAAGCAGATGAGAGGGACACACTTAGGCACAAAACCTCAGGTCCTAGGATGCCTTTGTATGAAAGCCTCAAGAGAGGGAGACACAGCCTGGCAAAAACACTCAGGTCCATAGTTGCCCTTTTCCCATATATGTCGGGGACAAGGCCAATGGCAGGCACAAAAAATCAGGCAGACTTATTGTCTTTCGCCCTACAGTCAGGAGAGGTACCTAGAAAGCTACACACACTCAAGCCTATATGACCTTGTTCTCTAAATGAAAGTAAAAGACACAAACAAGCAAGAATTGACAGTCAGGCCCATATTTAAGCATGTCCCCTAGAGGAACAGAAAAAACATACAAACAGGCATAGACAATCAGGCACATCAATCCCCGTCTCACCAAGATGAAGAGTAGTAACACACTACCTGGCATTCACACTCTCACCCTAGCATGACTTTAAAAAATATGGTCAGTGAAGAGAGACATATGGAGGTATGCACTCTCGGGCACAAAGATACTCTTTTGCTCTAGAAGCATGTGAGAGATTGTGGCAGGCATACACACTGAACTCAATTGATTCTTCAGTGTCCTGGAGGCAGTAGAAAGAGAGACACAGGCAGGCACTTCTAGTAATTTCAAGATACCTTTATTCTCTTGAAACAACAGTGAGAAACACAGTAAGGCACATATACACACAGGGATATAGATACTATTCTCTTATAGAATAATGGGAGAATGGGGGACAGGATGGCACCCTCACATGCACTCAGATGTACAGGGGTAGTTGTCTCATATAACATATGAGAGAGTGACCTAGGTAAGCACTCACATACAGGCCCAAGAATGCTGTTGTCCCCTTGGCGTAGATGATAAACTGACAAAGTGTGGGACACTCATTCAGGCCCATAGATACCTTGTCGCTTAGGGAGAAGGAAGAGACATACATAGGCAGGAATACACTCTCAGTTATAAACGTAACTTTTCCTCGGAAAAACAGGTGAGGGAAATACAGGCAGTCACACACTCTGAAGTCCATAAATGTCGTTATGTGAAAGGAATAGGTGAGAGGGAGTAGTTGGCAAACACACTCAGATGCTAAGATGCCCTTGTCCTCTAGGGCAAGTGACAGAGTCACAGACAGGCACTGAAACACAGGCAAAAAGATGCTATTTCCTGCCCTACAGGCAGGTGAGAGATAACCAGATGAGCAGTTCTTCCCTTGCTCACAAATAACCCTCTCCGATAAACGTAGGTGAAGGACTGACAAAGTATAGAACACACACTGACACACATAGATGCCTTTGTCTCCTAGCGTGAGAGGAACAAGGCACAGGTAGGAACGCAAATTCAGTCCCACAGATGACATTTTCCCTAAGTGACAGGTTGAGAGATGCAAGCGGGAAACAACTCTCAGGCCAAGAGATTCCCTTGTCCCCTAGAGGCAGGAAAAAGAGGTACACACGCAGGTACAAACACCCAGGCACATGCATGCACTTATCATTGAAAGGCAGGTGCAAGAGACATAGGAAGGCACACACACTCTGCCCAATCTCCTTTACCCTAGAGGGAGCTGGGAGGGACCCACAGGCACACAAACACATTCAGGATCATAAATAGACTTGTCCTCCAGAGGAAATTGAGAGAGTTACACAGGCAGTAACAAAAACCGAGGTACATTGATGATGTTTTATGTCTGTAGGTTTGTGCAAAAGACACAAGAAAGCATATTCACAGGCACATAAAAGGCTTTGTACCACATAGGCAGAGGAGAGAGGAATACAAGGCTCAGAATTACGCTTGTCACATAGAGGACAGCAGTGAGATATAATCTGACATACTACTGAAATCTATTGATGCACTTTTTACCTAGATGAAAGGAGAGAAACTTATGCAGACACAAACATTCTGTTACTAAAATGCTCTATATCCTAAAAGCCTATGAGAGAGACATGTTGGAACACCCACACTGCACATAAATTCTGTTTTCTCCTATGGGAAGCAAGAGAGACAATGACAGGCTCTCACACACAGGCAAATAGATGCTCTGGCCAATAAAATAAACACACACACACTCGCCTATATTGACCTAGTCCCTAGAGGTACGGGAATGAGACAAAATAGGCACATTTATGCAGGATGAGACATTACCGTTGACCATAGAATTAAAGGGGAGAGACACAGTGAGGCCCACAAATTCAGGCCCTTAGATTCCTGTGTAAACTAGAAGCATGAGAGAGGCATAGGCAGACACATACAACAGAGTCATAGATGTCCTTGTCCCATACAGTCAGGTGAGAGAGAAATAGGAAGGTAAACAAATTCATACTCATATATGTCTTGTTGCCTAGAGGAAGGTTGCCTTGAAAAGCAGATAGGCACACACACACTCAGGCTCATTGTTGATCTACTTCTGGAGAAGTGTATAAACAGACACAGGCAGGCTCACACTCAGGCAACAGAGCTTGACCTTTCACACCTATAGGCAGGGTAAAGGGAAAAGAAAACAATAAAAGAGGTCCAGGGTTGCTTTTGTAGGTTAGAAGTGGTTAAAGAAGACACAGGTTGACATAAACACCAGGAAACATTGATGACCTTGTCCCTAGTGACAGGTGAGGGTCACAGACAAGCACTAAAATTAGGCACAAATATACCCTGCTCTGTTAAAGAAGTTGAGGGAGATGGATGAAGGCACAATACGGGACAATAAATTCCCATGTCCCATAAGATCATGGGAGAGAGAAATAGGTATGAAAACAAAGTCAGGGCCTCAGTATCTTCATCCTCTAGAGGTAGGTGAGAGTGACACCAGGAAGAACACAGACTCAAAAATCTAGAATCTTATGTCCCATAGAGGCCAGTGAGAAAGATACAGGGAGATACTAAAAATATGTACATAGATACCACTGTCACCTAGATTCAGGGAAAAAAATCAGGCATGCATACCTAGACAGTCCCATAAGACTTTGTAGCCTAGGCACTGATGAGAGAGAGACACAAGGAAAAGCACACACTTAGGCTCAGAGTTACCCTTGTCCTATAGTGGGACAATAGTGAGATACATTCTGACATACTAATGAAATCTATTGATGCAATTTTCACCTAGATGAAAGGAGAGAAACTCATGCAGACACAAACGCTCTGTCCCTAATATGCTCTATATCCTAGAAGCCTATGAGAGAGACAGGTTGGAACACACATACTGCACATAAATGCCCTTTATTCCTATGGGAAGCAAGAGAGACAATGACACGCACTCATACTCAGGCAAATAGATGCTCTGGCCACTAGAGGCAGGTGACAGAGAAACAGGTAGCTAAATAAACCCAGGCTCTTATTATATTCTATCCACTAGATGGAGTGGAAAGAGATAGACACAGGCAGGCTCTCAAACTCAGGCATATAGGATGCCTGTTCTCTTTGTATTCACACATGCAGTAAAAACATTTCATAAAAAGAAAGTAGTCAAAATATAACGTGAACAGATATAGATTAAAAATCAAATCAGGAAAGCAGCAACTGTTGAATCTCTCCATATGGACTCATAGAGTACAACTGCTAAACCTTGTAGAACCATTCACTGTGTTTGGAACTTCTATTTAGATAAATAACAGCCTAGCCACTAACCATCAATCACATCACTAAGGATTATATTTCAACAAATGACAACATTCACACTCAAAACCAATCATATTCATTGAAGTTAGTTTTTCAGACCAACCACAACCTTGCTCTTAACAGTACCCACAATCACTCAAACATGTGTTTTGACCAATTACAATCTTACCTCTAAGGACCAATCATAGTCCTTGTCTTTTATGTTCTCATGCATTCTCATAGTCCATGTGCATTCTATAGTTGCCGGGATACAGTAAATACAAGGCCACTTTACTTCAAGTGGGAGATATGGTAAGGTTCACTCCATGGATCGCTCTGGTAAGGGTAAAATGCTGAGATTTTTTTTGTCTAACCCTGTAGAAATCATTGATAAAGGAATGGGGGTAACCAGGTGATTATTGCAGAATTTATTATTTCATATTTCAGTTATAGAAGTTTCAGACTAGTCTAAATTTATGTAATTAAGTATATACCTTATCCTAGCTTAATTATCAATTTAATGATTATAAAATATATTTACATTCCTTGGGTAATACTAAATATACCACAGTTAACAATGTAATTGAATACAATGGCAAAAGAGCCAGACTAGCTGCGTTTTTAAGTACAAAAATGTGTCTCATAAGAGATATACAGTACCAAAAATATGATAAAGATCATGAGTGCACTGTCACAAATATTGTAGATGATTCCTATAGGAAGACTTATTGATTATAAACAAAATATTTTAAAGTGAGTGACATAGAAGATGGAGCAGTAGAGAAAAGTATATATAATACATTTAAGAGAGGCAAAAGGGCCATAATAGCTGCGTTTTAAGTACCAAAAAGTTGTATCACAAGAGATCTACAGTACCTAAAATACGTGAAGGCACGTGAGGGCACTGTGAAAATATTATAGATGATTCCTATTAGAAGACTTATTTGTTAAAAACAAGATATGGTAAAGTATATGATATAGAAGATGCAGCAGTAGCCAAAAGTATATATATATATATATATATATATATATATATATATATTATATTTAACGGTGGATGTATGAAAGAAATAAATAAATGAAATTTATCTATTTATATGAAGAGGTGTCACATGAGACAAATTCCTCTAAAGATATTAGTTGGTAGATTTAGAATAGGTAGAGGTTATAACAGAGAAAGAGAATGAGAGAGAGAGAGAGAGAGAGAGAGAGAGAGAGAGAGAGAGAGAGAGAGAGAGAGAGAGAGAGAGAGAGAGAGAGAGAGAGAGAGAGAGAGAGAGAGAGAGAGAGAGAGCAATCGAAGATGAATATACAACATGCATTGAATAGATGATAAATATGTGGAGAAAAATAAAGGAGATATGAAAAGAAAGGTATCTGATATGAAACCTGGAGAGTTATAGATAAATTGAAAAATAGATAAGAATAATTTAGGGTAAGTAGAAGACTAATTTTACATCAATAATATAGAACACAGTATATCCAGAAGATAAATGATGGATAAATACATGGATAACAGGAACAGAATAACTAACCAATACATAGATGAATGGATGGCAGGCACAAGATAGATAGAGGATAAAGGACAGAGAGTTGAGGAAAAACACAGAATTGGGGGTAGAATCCAGATACCAAATGTAGAAAATTGCTCAGCATATTAAATATGATAAAGAATAAGGAAAATAGATACACAATAATTACATGTTAGATATGCAGAAGAGAAATTCAGGTTAGTTATGGGATACTGATACATGGATGGTTAACATTCACAGAATATCTAGTGTAGAGAAGACAGGTAGAAGATAATCAAAGGGTATGGAAAGTAAGGAAGATAAATTGATGAATGTTATCTACATGAGAGATATGTGGATAGGAGAAAAAAAAAGCTAATGATTAATGATACTTGGATGGTAGCCATTCACAGCATAGCTTAAAGGATAGATAAAAGATAGGCATGGTATTGTCAGAGCATTGATCTATATGAATAGAGAGATATAGGATAGTAAGATGATAAATAATGTAGGGATATTATATAGACACATTATATTTAGAAGAACTCTGATATAAATACCAAGGAAGTATACAGAGGATCGAAGATGGATAGATGATTGTGATAGATGGAACAAGGTTACAGGATAGCTATAGGACAAAGTGATCCTTAAATGGAAGTTAGATTCAGAACAACTGCTACCTAGGTGATCCTTATATGTAGCACACACGGTAGACACACGTTAACTACAGGGTAGATGCTAATATAAACACAGGGTAGGTAAAATTTATAGGTACATAGATTGAAATGACACTCCTTCAGGATAGATGATACAGAGATTCAGTTTAAACAGAGCATAGATAGATGATAAAGTATAGATATGAGGAAAATTGTCACGGTATATTTTTGTAGGCTAAACACAGACGGATGATATATACAGGATCAGTAGAACAAAAACAGTATATAAATATTAGATTCATTGTAGATTTAGAAGGGACAAAATTTTGATGCTAGATGAATAATAGGTCTGAAAGAGATACAGCATATGAAAATAATCAATCATATTTAGTGAAAATTAGCCCAGTATACCAGGAACATAAAGGATTCTTGGAAAGTACGCAGAAGCAGATCATTGTGAGTTTGAGCCAGTTTGGGCTACTGGAAAGTCCAGACAGCCATGGCTACACAGGGAAACCATGTTTCAAAAGACACACACACACACATACACACACACACACACACACACACACACACATATACTAATAAGAAAATAAACATAGGGATAGATAGATGGTAGTTTGCAGATAGGTGGATATCAAATAGACAATTAGATAATAGGAGATAGAAGATTTGGCTGGTGATACAGTAGAAGATAGAATATAGATGATGTATATAGAAAATAAATGACAGACAACAGATGATGGGTAAATATATAGCAGTTTGTAAAGAGATGACACATAAAAGATAAAATGTAGATTGGAGAGGACAAGATAAATCGCAGGAAGAAAGCAGACAGGTGATAAATATAGAACAGGTAGATGCTACAGATTATTGAAACATGATTGCTTTCTAAAATATTGGTCATAATTGTTTTTGGATTCTACTTTTACCTGACTGAAAAAGGGAGAGAAATCAGCAGGTAAAGAGGATGAGATAGGACTTGATAATGCTGTTGACAGAGAATCTCTTACTCAGCGAGTTATAATTTTGACATTCTTTTCACTTCACTGAAAAAATGGAAAGGGAATTTACTCTCTTGATTTTTTATTTACTATTTATTTTAGATACCAGTTCATGGTATTTAGCTTGACTTGCCTCATATACTCAATACTTATGCATTCCTATCTGAATATTGATTAATTCCCCATCTTCACATAAATTTTCGCAAGAGTTACTGTGCATAATGAAGGCACATGATGTTTAATTAACAAAAATGGCTGATATTTTCTTGTCTTATACCTTATATATTCACATATGAATAATTTGCCTCAGTGCTACTATACATAATGCTCATTCTTGCATTCTCTGTTAATTAGGGTTGTTTTTAATCCATACCAGAAGCCAACTCCAGAAGTGTTCCGCAGTTAGTTGAGAATTAGAAAACTGATGGACAAGCAGGATTATGGACACACAAGAGCCAGAGCAAGGCCTGTAGGAGGTCAGGCAACTGTACCCGCTACACCTGCTGAAAGAGGTTATACCAAGGCCCATTTCTTCCTTGCAGAATTGCTGACTTTAGAGAATCACAAAACTTACCATACTTTGAGTGGCATAGAGGAGGGAATATTAGTTGGAGGCAACATTAGGCATACTATTTGTTTCTTTACAATTTCATGCTGTTTGCTGGTTGAGTATGTACAGTGCACGAAATATTCCCAAAAGCTTGTCCAAGAGTGGAAATTACCAAAGTATAAATGGACAATCATAACGACCATTTCTGTAGACCTGTAAGACAATGCTTAAATCATGACATTTAGCTATTGACGTGTGATGGATTTATTCCCAAAAACATATAATCAGAGTCTCCTAATCTTAGATGAATGCATGACATTCTTGACTACATTATTCCTTGGGAACTTTCCCTATTTTCATGCCAGCTTTGTGGCTAAAACATCTGAAATATTTCCTAGGCCCTCTGTCCACTCATTCACATTGCATTTGTTCTTCAATCATCTGCAGCAGGGCTAAACCTTCTTCACTCTCCATCCTACAGCACCAATGCTACACACACTACTCACATGGTCTTTTTAGTGTAGACATTTGAATGCACTCTGAGGACATATTGTGAGACTGTTGACCTAAAGCCACAATTCCCAGGAAATCATTGTATTCCCTGACACATTCATTTCCTTGTGAGTTGAGAAGCTAATTCATATTTAACAAAATATTGAAGTTGGAGGCTGTTTTACCCAATTTCGTTACTAACTCAGGTCAAGGCAAAAGAGGGTTAGGTTCTTGAAGTGGAACAGAGGCTTTGATGAACTGGGATGCTCAGGGAACTGTCCTGAGAATGGACTTATGTTCACTCAGTTAAAAGAAAGGCCTTCAGGGAAAACTGAGTAGAATTCCACCTTTTAGTTAGGGACTGTTATTATGGATCTACGTAGATTTGTTAACCTTGTACGGCATATTGAGGGTCCTTAGCTTGATAGAACACAATGGCAAATTGCCAGTTGTGGGGTGAATTTTCAACAGCATTATTTTACTAAGAAATAATATAGCACACATTAAGTCTTTTCTATGATAACAGTTATATTGTTGCACTTGTGAGGTAGCTGAAGTGTTATTTGCAAATGCTGTGCAAGCTTGATTACCTGAGTTCAATCCATAAAACCCAAATGAAAGTGAAAGTAGATAACCAAAATCCCAAAGTTCTATTCTGACTTCCACAATTAGCTGTGCAATACACAACCACTCACATCTATTCAAAAACACTTTTTAAAATTTTAACTTTGGTAACTACAAGAGCAACTGCTCATTTTTTAATATAACTTCTCTCATTTATTTTCTGAAAAGAAATGTCAGAGAAAAGAACAAAGTGAGAAAACTGAATTTTCGGAGTTTACTACCTATAAAGGTTACCAAAAGATGGAAAGGGTGCTTTTCTTGCATACTTTATATGTAGATTGCATATAATATATTATGCAGTACAGCACTTCTCTAAGCACAGCAGGAAGAACATAGGCCTTAAATACATCAACCAGTATTACAAAATTTCATATACTTACCTGAAAATCTAAGCCACATAGGGACATATTTCATTATTTTAAGTACTTTTATCTTCAAAAAAGTTGGGTACATATAATATACTGAAATTCATTGTTTTTGACACTATGGTCCTAACGGAAGAAACAGTTTGTTATTAGCTCCAAGGCTTTTAAGGAACAATGTGGGAAGCATTTCTGTCTTCTGGGCTGTACCCAAAATGGGAAGTATGATGTATTTGTCTCTGACTTTGAAGGTCACATCATTTTTTATTTCAGCAGCTGTATTTCTGTGCAGAAAAATCAGTATACAGTAAGGAGCATTGTATATTGTGTTAGTGTTAGTGGCAGGAATCTGGACTGATTATAGTCCTATGATTGGAAACTATCAGATTTTGGATGAATGGTTAAATTATTAGCAGATATAGGCATTACTAGAATTTTGTGATGAGGACAGTGTTGGCAGCTAAGAAGAACTCTGGATTGTTAGTGATGGTGTTTATGATCTATCTCTCCATCATTCAGTTTTAGAATAAAACATTTCTCTATTTCTATACGGAGACTATTTTATAAAAGGGGAGAAGAGGGAAGATGACTGAAGAGTGTTTGCACTACAATGGCCTAAAAGAGTGAGCAGAGAACTTGAATCAAAATGAAATTCCTGCCCTTCACAATTAAGATTGAAATAAATCGTTTGTTGTATACTTCATATTTGTACCAGCCATCTTGGTGCCTTCCACACACTGATATACCAGATCTAGCCAATCGTCAGAACATTCTCCACAGTTGAGAGGAGAGTGGGTTGATGTCTTTCTCACATACTCTGGTGCCTCACATTTGACCATGTCTCCTGGAGGGAAAGACCTGGTGGCACTCAGAGGAAGGACAGCAGGTTGCCAAGAAGAGACTTGATACCCTATGAGCATATACGGGGGTAGGTAATCCCGCTAAAGAGCAGTCATTGGGGAGGGGAATAATGGGAATATGGGAGAGAGAGAAGAATGGGAGGATAAAAGGGATGGGATAAACATTGAGATGTAATAAGAGTAAATTAATAAAAAAAAGAAAAAAAAAGAAAGTATGTAATGCATGCTATAAATATAAAGCTCTTCTTAGTAGACAGATACATTAGAGTGAATATTAGGCAGTGTTTTGACTGTGGATTTGAATCTCAAAGTTTCCAAATTGATGGTGGCAACAATGGAAAGGGTTGTGATAATTTTTCTGCAGGAACACCCCACTGATATTCAAGCCTGTGTTTTAATTGTTGATTCTGATGATGAAACTGTAGGAAAGCCATGCAGGTAAGCTATATGATGGTGGTAAGTAATGCAAACCTAAAGGTTTTTTTAATAAAGGAATTACATACAATAGAATGATCAATTTGAATTTAAGTGAATCGTAGATGAGCAAATTGTGCTTTCCATATCTTGGTATTTTCATCTATCTTTGGAGCAATGTAACTGGTGTCTGTTGTATTATTTTCTTTATGTGTCAAATAATGTATGAAGAAAAAAACATATTCAGTACATGCGACATTGGAAGCCCAATACTTAGAAAAAAAATAGAAGAAAAGAGGACTGATTCCTGCAATTTTTATTTCTGACCTGAAGAGATGTGACATTCTTGAAAATACACACACACACACACACACACACAAACACACAACACTGAATAACAAATATTTATTTGAAAAAACTGGAGTACTGAAGGCACCCATGCTATCATTTCAGATATGGAGTTCAAGAGTCAGTAGTTCACAGTTATCGATTTCAATCCTGTTTTAACAAGATGAGACAATGAGAAAGGAAATAAAAAATCTTCTAGTTGACAAAACCTTACCATGTGATATTTCACCTGAGTAGGCTTTAAAAAACATTTGCTTTAGTTGAAATAGTTTGCCTTTTGTCTTTCATATTATGTAAAAAAGTGTGTTCTCTTCATACCATTGGTTATTATGCTTAATGTCTAAATACAAAATAGATCATATATTAAAATGTAAAAGTAATGGAGTATGAAAGTAAATACAGTATCCAGTGATTATCAAAACAATCACCTGAATTTCCAGTTCTATTCCTTGAGCTAGAAGACTTTCATTTGTAAATGTCTTTACTATGTTGAAAGAATAGATTGGTTTCCAGCAGTGATTACTTGTTGAATCATATGTCTATTTTGGTCTAACAACATCAATTGGAAAAAGCAATCTTTTGTGGCAGAATTACTGGACATAAGGTTTCTGTAGGTTTCAAGAGGTCATAATATTACTATGAGTTCTTGATTGCAGTGTTCTTGTCATGGTTCATATGACACTGCTTCCCCTAAGGTCTCTAATTCGTATTACCCTCTTGCCCTACTTAGTGTAATATTCCTTAAGCTATGTGAAAGGTTCTCTTAACCATGTCAGACATATATGAAATCTCTCACAAAGCACTTAATTATCTATAGTTTGGCTACTTGTGACTATCAATTCTAACTACTGAATATTGCATAAATGCACTCTCGTATGAGATCTGAAAACTGCAATAATCCATGGGCGTGAAGAATAATAGCATAAAGATATTAATTTAGAGACCTCATTGATACTAAGTCCATAAGTAAGGTAGTGACAAGTACATTAACCTGCAGGGCTGGTGAAGTTCCCAGCTTTGTGTTCCTGATCAGACTTATAGTACCACATATGTATATGCCATCCATCCATTCAGAAATGGGTCAGTTCCCACATAACATCGATGCAACTACTGCAAATATTGCAATATTTTGCCATGCCATTCTTTTTTTTTTTTTTTTTTTTTTTTGGTTTCTTAAGACAGGGTTTCCCTGTGTGGCCTTGGCTGTCCTGGATTCCCTGTGTCGACCATGCTGGCCTCGAACTCACATCGATCCTCCTGCCTCTGCCTCCCGAGTGCTAAAATTAAAGGCATTCACCACCATGCCCGGCTGCCATGCCAGTCTTAATTTTTGATCACAATGTTCACAGCTAATCATACATTGAATGGCTTTTTTTCTGCCTCCTTTTAATTATATAACTCTGGTTAGTAAAATGAAAGATATACAACAAAGTGGAAACTATCTGGCCAGTCCATAAAACACATTTTGTTTATTATTTCTTTATGGTTTAATTACGGCTTAAGAAACCATGCCAGAGGAATGACATGCAAAGAATGTGCCAAGTTGAAGCTTAATATGGATCCTCTTGATTCAGACACAGAAGTATTTGCAGTAATAGCCATTTAGTAGAACTATAAACTGTTATCACTCTACTGTTGTTATTTACTTAAAATTGTTGCAAATATTTGTAAACAGACACACTCTCACTCTCTCACAAACACAAACTCACAAGCACATACATATTTATAGTGTTGGCTTTTCAATTTCCTGCAGTAAGTTAAAAAATTATGCTTACGTTTAAAGGGTTCTGCCTGTGTTTCCTATTATTTGGGTCTCATTCTATGTCAGAAGTGAAATATATTATCTTATTTGGAATCCCAGGTTGAGTTTGCAGAATTTCGACCTGCTACCTGTGAAATGCTTCATGAAAGAGTTCAGAATGGGGCATCATCTCAGTCGAGTATGAGCAGAGACATAAATGCAAATACAAGCAAGAGCACAAGAACCAGTACTTTTCGTATGGATTTTACAAAGCTCATCTCAAGTAGGTACAACGAGCTATTTAGAAGTGTAAGATTTAATTCCTATGGTTTTTAAAGTGGTCAGAATTTTTGATATAGCATTCTGTTTGTGAAATTCCAGGTGTCATGACCATCTTTACTCAGTTTCTCTAAATAATTTGATGTGAGGATTCAGAGAAATATACGTAACTGTGGTCTCACAGATTGAAGCAATCACTGATGATATGCATTAGAAATCTCAGAAATGTTCAGATTCCTCTCTTTTCAGTGAATATGCATTTTCACCTGATTTTGATTTCAATACTACAAACATTTTGTCAAATAAGTCTTTGAAAAATCCTTTTATTTTTTTATGTCCAGGCAGTGTATCCCACAGCAACAAAATATTTTTTGATACATTAGTTGAGGATTGAAGCCGATTCTCGATGTATACTTCACCATTTCCTAGAAGTCAGGGCAGGCTTTTCCTCTCCACACATTAATGATGGGATGACAGAATTTTAATCATGTGCATTGCCAGGAAAATGTAATCGAAATAACAATGAAGTGTGTTAATTACTAGAAATATTCCTTCTCTTTTTATGTGTTTTTATCACAAAGTCCTAATTATAAAATTGGATAAGACCTGCAATACCTGAAACATAGATCTTATTGCAGAAGACATATATTGTATTATTTTCACTTATTATGGTTAACCTTTCACTCTCCTCATTTTCAAAGGTAGGTTTAACTTTTACACAGTTTTAGTAGCACCACTTACTTTAATTCTGTATGTTTCATACATCTATTCCAAACAGTTCATTGGACACAGCACAGATGTGTGTGTGTGTGTTTGTATATATGTGTGTGTGTTTGTGTGTATGTGTGTGTTTGTGCTTTAACACAAAATAAAACCACAATGTCCTGTTATATAAAAATGTCACATTTTAGTGTTTTAGTAACAGTCAGTGCTTTCTTTTGCAGATTCTGTACAGGATTCAATGATGGATTCAATGAACATGTTAAAGCCAGTGAATATGGAAATCAAAGTACCTCCAGAGGTCTTTTCAAATGATACCCACAAAAAAGATGGCTCTGCACAACAAGAATACAAGGTTAAGGCTGAGAACAAGCCATTGATATAGGCAAAGAACTCCAATTCTAAGGAAGATATTATTGATAAAATTGTTGTAATTTCCAATTCTTCATTTGATGATGATTTCTGTAAACTAATAGAGGACACCAAAGACAAGAATAAGATTAAGACTCTACAAATTGCTGTCGATGATGGACAAGGACAACAAAAGTCACCAGAAACAACCCAATCCATCACATACACACAACAAATGCTTGTGCACCCAGCTACAGTGGTGGGACCCATAGTGACCACAGATCAGTCAGCCTCTGGAGAAACTGAGGTATATCTCAAAATCTTTCAAATACATATTTGTTACCTCTGGCAATGTTAAGCTAAAACTCACAAATTTTGCTCAATTCACTTCACAGAAAGCATGATCTTTCTCAAAAACAGGTATCACTCTTTCTAATGCACTAGCTTTTCAGACACACAAAAATCTACTGAACCCTTAAAAACAGACAGGTTGGATGTTCTCTGTGGCAAATCATACCCATTTAGTTCTCATTCTATTAAGTAGGCAAGGATGTGTTTTTGAGTGTCCATTTTGTCTTATATGGATTTTTGGACTACCATGAAATTCCATGAACTATTTAGGAAGAGTCTTTTATGAATAACTAAACTCTCAATGTAGATAAAGTTTTAAATTCTTAAAAAAATCAGTAGCATTTCTTCAATCTGCCTGTGTACAGGAGCTGAGGAGAGGCCAGCCAGATCTCAACTTCTGGATATCTCAGGTTCCCTGTGGGCTTTCAGAGCATTCTTTTCCATGTTCACATGTATTCAGTGTATTAAGGAAAGGCATGAACTAACAGCAAATAATTTTGTTTCCTTACAATAGAAGCGCAGGAGCATTTTGCCACATCTGCGTCTGCCTTTGCGGGAGAGGATTGTCCTACGTGGCACCTCACGAATAAGAATAGAGGTCTATGATTTGATAATAACCAGATTCTTTCCAGATACAAATACTGAAAAAGAGGCATGAAAATTTCATTTTAGTTTACAACTGAAAGGATATTTCATTCATATAGCAAGTTTGATTGACTTTGTTTATTCAGCTATCACTACCACATCAGTCGCAGTTCATTTGCTCCACAGAATTAAAAATATCTATCCTAGGTAGACTGTGAAATAGGCTTAATAATGTAGACATGATTGTGTTCATATTTTGGATGTTCAGAAGTCTGTGATTCAGAAGAATATCCTTTACTAGTGTGCTACAAAAGCAGTCCATAGGCCCCATAGCCCCGTTTTCACAGAGAGACCAGCCTTCCATATCTTTGGTATTAATTTATATATAAAGGTCATTGTTTGGGGTGGTCTTTTAGATATCTGGTTGTTTTATATGTAACCTAACCCTACTCTAGGAACCTATGGTCAGGATCCCCTACTAAATTATCATGGCTTCTCTCAACTGCAAGCTTATTCAAACCTCAACTATAGCTAACTAATTAGCTTATCTCTCCTTGGACCTGTAGGATGGGTTTTTGCTTACTTGTTTGGGTATTTTTTTGTTTTCTGCATTCAAAAGCTCCTTACTTTCCGCTATCTGGGCCACACTTAAGTTACAGTTAGTTGCATTAAGCCTTTTTGTTATCTGTAAAGGTGATAATTTGATGTTTATTTCTGTCACATCAATACCTGCAGTAGAGAGAACAAGAAAGATATGTGTATGAGTTGTCCCATCATGTTGAGGTGCTTCACTGATTACCATATGAACCTCCACAATTTAGACGAGGACAAAAGAATCAGGAATATCGGCCACCAGAGCAAGTACAGGAACATCCAGAGCTTAAGTTGTCAATGAATTCATGTATGGTACAACTGTGGTTTTTTTTTTAACATGAACCGTATTGGTTTTGTGCTGATTCTGACTGTTATTATTGACCTGGAGAGAAGGCCCATTACTTTTTTTGGAAATTACTATTCTGATAATACACAACGTCAGACTTATAGGTAAGAGACAGATCGGCTGTAGAGAAAGGTGGAGGCCACTGCTCTTAAACATGTTCCAGAACGTATTTTAAAATGGAAGGTATTCCATAAAGAAGTCTTTGACAAGTCATTCTCAAATGTAGAGATTTCACATCTAAACCTTGAAGTCATTGGTTTTTTGTTTTTGTTTTTTGTTTTTGTTTTGTTTTTGTTTTGGTTTTGGTTTTTCGAGACAGGGTTTCTCTGTGTAGACTTGGCCATCCTGGACTCAGTTGGTAGAAAAGGCAGGCCTTGAACTCACAGTGATCCACCTGCGTCTGCCTCCCGAGTCCTGGGATTAAAGGCGTGTGCCACCACCCTGGCTCGAAGTCATTGGTTTTATTCCTCAAATTTAGACTCTTTGCACAGCGTGATAGTAGGGAAATGATTCCTTACCATAACTCACTCCTTAGTTGCATGTCCATTATGCAACTTATCTGGCTAGATGTATTGGACATGAAACCAGCGAAGTAGATATGAGCTGTTGTTTTCAAGCTGTGAGCAGACAATAACATATAAACTTGCATCAGCTTTTACATGTAACTTGGAGAATTTTAAATGAGCCAACATTGTTTAACCTTTACAACTTCCCCAAATTTCTTACAGATTTTGGTAGGATCCTGTTGATTGTATTCCTCCACTTCTGCATCACCCATCAGCAAGGTCACATCAAGCAATGACAGTGCCATATCAGCCATTGACAGTGCCACATCACCCATTGGCAACAGTGAGTTACCTACCAGCGACATCGTGAGCTCATCCACGAGGCCATAGGATCCAGGTATATGGTCACATGTAGGTGATTCTCAATCACCTGAAAGTAATAAATCGAATTACCTGTCCTGGGGGAATTGAGAAATTTCTTCACCTTCGGAAAAATGTCATAGTCCACATTTCAGAGCATCACAGTTTAGAATAGGTCAACTTCTGGAAATACAATCATCAATATAATATAATTTACATGCTCTCTACGTTTTTTCTCTTTGATCTGGTAGTCTTCTTCATAAGGTAAACACCCTTGCAACAAGCTCTGCACATGATATTCTGAGAAAAATCTTTATCAATTTAAAGAAGTTACATATGTGATGGTAGAACTCACTGCTGAACAAAACCATTGGATTTTACTGCAGTAGTAACAACTACAAGTGTCCTTGTACAATTTCAATCTATAAAGGTTTCTTAAAAAGAGTTTGACTTTCAATCTTCCTAAACCACACCTCCTTTTAGGGACAAGCTCAACAATGAATCCAGATTTCTTACAGAGAATATACATTTTGGAATACTGCAATACAGTCCATAACCCACTTTGGGTATTTCTTTTCCTATTGAAATAAACCCTATTGTTTCCATATCTGAGTGAGTTTGCTTACAATATATCTATAGAGATGACTTTCTTTAGACAGGGAAGAGAGGTTTTTTGGACAATATTTACAGGTCATACTTGAAGAATGAAAAGCAAACCGAATAAAAATAATAAAGCCGATTTAGCCATTCATGACAAGTTCCAGCTAGCATTAAAAGGAACAGAAACTTTCAATCAGGCAAAGAAGCAACACATCAAACAAAATTTCATTTAAATGTTTTAGGAATTATAGATAGCTAAAGAGTAATATTTTCATATGAAAGGCTTAATCATGACAACGATCAGTGTCACCAGAAATTCGGTCCCTATGATCTCATACTGAGATAAAAATGGGTTAATGTTCTGAAGGACTCATTAGCTAAGTAGTCTCCTATAGTAGCCCTGTCTGTGCCCATTACCAAGACAA
This sequence comes from Acomys russatus, assembly GCF_903995435.1. Classification (NCBI taxonomy): domain Eukaryota; kingdom Metazoa; phylum Chordata; class Mammalia; order Rodentia; family Muridae; genus Acomys; species Acomys russatus. The sequence goes on along the minus strand of NW_026131745.1, from coordinate 23,296 downwards.
TGAGGACCTTATATTTGACTCTAAGGGTCAGAATTATCAGAAATTTAATCTGATAGTCCAGGCAGTTATCATCGGTTTTAGATCAACATTGGGAAAGAGAGTTGAAAGAGCAAGGAATTAAACCTGAGCCCATATGATTCTGAATGGGCTCCTTACGTTCTACTCACTCCTGGCTTCATCTTCAGCTGTGTGTTGAAGCCCAACTCCTCCTGCATTTATTTTTTTCATTCACGCCATTTGCTTCTACTGACTGGGTCCAGTATCACCGCAAAATGAGTGAAAAAAATTCAACAATAGAAAACTATAACAATGACCTTTTGCTTGTCCTCCTCCACTTTCTATTGGGAGATGAATCATTTACTTCCAATGTGTATACTTAGATAAGACGTAAATCCAAAGGTAGAGAAACAGATGCTGCAGAGTTAAGAAAGGTTTTGGATTCTCAGGACTGTCATTAAGTCTAGAGGCATCTGGAAAAAGAAATCCTTCAGTAATCTTACCTTTCAAACCTTTCTCATTTCCTCCCTTCCTCTGTCTCTGTATTTCTCTCTCTTTCTGTTCCTCCATTCATAATTCTCTCTCTCTCTCTCCCTCTCTCTCTCTCTCTCTCTCTCTCTCTCTCTCTCTCTCTCTCTCTCTCTCTCTCTCTGTGTGTGTGTGTGTAGTACCTTGTAAAAAAATAATGTGATAATGTTTGCAAGTGGCTCACTGACTTAAAATAAAGGGACACTATTATCAACCCAAAATATTTCTGTTTACCACACTTCTTCCTTCATTTTTCTTTTCAGCATGCCTCTTATGTTTACCTGAGCAAAAACAGGCAACACACTTGGAAGCCTGCTCAAGAAAATCCTGCATATTTTTTTTATTGCACAGAGCATCGTAAATCTTCACCCATAAGAGGAAAATTAAGCAGAGGATGGATATCAATGGTCTAAGTGGAGAAGGGACATAAAGTCTCCCCTCTTAGGAGAAGGAGGGTGTGTTATTTTCTTTTCTCAGAGTTTAGTTTGTAGTTATATTTTAAGCACAATGAATCCATTGGATATATGCTGCAAAGGCAAACTGTTCCATCCACATTAGTGTGAGATAACCATTATTCCTTTCTATTTACTTATCCCACACTACTTCAAATACTCGTAATATACCTGTGAGTATGCTAGGACAAGCTGCCATCAATGGGCAGAATTAGGAGCTATTTTTTATGGCAAAATAAGAAATGCCAGAGAGGTTTGCAATGCAGAAAATATTAATCTGTCATGGGCTTTCTCCTAAATGTCAGGACATAATCTTGATTTTTTCATATATTTCTCTGTGATCCTATGCCATTTTGTAACCAATGTTTCAGGCATCCAATGTATGAAGTAATATCAGTTAAAAGTGGGCATAATTTAATTTAATAAACACTATACTGTACTACAAGTTTCATGTGTGTGAGTTTGACTATGAGATCCTAGGAATATTATTCACAAGGCAGACCCACCCACATTTCTAGATGGAGAACCTGTGTACTAGAGAGAAACAATTCAGACATTATCAGTGCTTGTACATTTGCCTGTTTTCTACACATTCAGATTACAACGCCTGCTACAGCCCTTTGTTGCTGTCAACATTAGCTCCCTATTCCCACCTACAGACATTTGGTTGGTTGAATTATCGTTGTTGCTGTATTATCCTGTTCTTACTTTAAGAGATAGTGACTACCACACTACCTGGAGCTCTCCCTTAGGCTACACACGCTGACCAGTATTTGGGGACCATATGCCCACCATTTTAACAACATAAATATAATTCTTGTTGGTTTTCTACCAAGAATAATATTTCCTCTATTAAGAAGTGGGGTAGCAATGGGATGCAGTATGGGCATGAATGTCTCCAGCGGAATACAGCCAATGTCCTTTGGAAAGGAGTTTAAATTTTATTGGAAGAATAAACGGAAATATCCAAGAGTATTCTGGTATGCCACAGCCACATGTTTTACAACACACTGAGATAAAAGAAGTGTTGTCATGCACTCCAAACTCACTGGAAGACTTACCATCTAGCACAATGTATTTTTCAATAAAGAGGTTTGGTGTTGAGGGCAGAAGAATGATGGTACATGCATGTGTGATTTTGATAACCGCTAAACTACCCTGGTTCCAGTAGGACACTGGAGTTCACTCTAATTTCTTTGTTAACATTCATAGCTCTTAGAGTCATAGCCTATGTTCTGTGTTTGTAAAATTAATTTTATCAATTTGGTCTTCATATGAACAAACAACAACATATTAATTAAATAATAGTAAACTGACTTGGAATATTCGAAGGGGAGACATAGTACATAAGATATTTACACCCCTTCCTTTGGGATGTGTTTTGATTGTTTATTACAAAACATATAGTTCTGATGCTGTATGATAAAATAGAAAGCAAAACAACAAATGCTGAATCAGATAGAAAAGCTCCTGTAGGTCTAATGAAGGTCTAATGTAGTTATAGAATGTTTTCAGCATCAGATACTTACTGCTTAATAATTGCGTACTCACCTTTGCTTTCTTACTTCTCTTCTGTCTGCTTTTACCCAGGTGTTCTGGCTTGAATCTTCTTTTAGCTGAGTTATCCAATCTGGCTTCCCTCTTTCTTTCTGTCTCTCTCTCTGTCTCTGTCTGTCTGTCTCTCTTGCTCCCTCTCTCCCTCTCTCTCTCTTCTCCTCTCCAGCAATCTTTCATAACCACCTGGATCCTTCTCATTCTCAGGCACATGTGGTCTTAAACTGAGTTCTTTCTCTGAAAACTCTCAAGCACCATTTTCAAATATAGGTGCTACCTTATAAAAACTCACAGTTCCTTCAATGTTTGTGATTAAAGGTGTGTACCACCACACCTGGACCTTAGTTTTTCTTTACCTCAAAAGTCAACTATAATTCCTAGGCTGACCTGGAATTCAGAGGTCTTTCTGGTTGTTTATTTGTGGGACTCTGCTGGACATAATTGAAGTCTCACGTTTCTGACTTATGGATCCCTCTTGCTCTATGAAAACAGGTATTCCTTATACATCATAAAGATGTATGATGGTGGCAAGTAATGCAATTCTGAAGTTTTTTTCATAAATAAAATACATACAATAGAATGATCCACTAAAAAAATTTAAATGAATCTAAGAAGAGCAACTTGTTGGTTCCATATCTTTGTATTTTCATATATGTAAGTATAAATGGAACTGGTGTCTGTTGGATTATTTTCTTTATTGTCCAATATTTGAAAAAGAAAATCATGTATCAGTACATCTGAGATTGTGATCCCAATTTGAGCACCCACAAGGTAGAAAAGAGGCCTGATTCCTGAATACTTTGTACCTATCGTACACGGGGGTGACATTCATGAACACACACACACACACACACACACACACACACACACACACACTTGAATAAGAAATAACTATTTTAAAACAGAAATAATGAAGGAACACATGCTAGCATTTGGCATATGGAGTAAGGAGACTCAGTAGTTCACATTTATCCTCTGTCAACCCTGTTTTTACAAAGTCAGACAATCAGAAAAAAATTAATATATGAACTAGATAACATGAGTTATTTAACCTGAGTAGGCCTAGTAAAACCATGAGCTTTAGTTAAAATTCTATGGCCTTCGTCTTTCTTTTCATGTAAAATATGTGTTCTGATTGTACAATTGGATGTTAACCTTAATCCCTAAAAACAAAAATAGATAATATATTAAAATATAAAATTAATGAAGTACAATAGCAAGCACAGTTCCCAGTGAATATCAAAATAAACATGTGTCAACTTCTTGTCCTTGAGTTAGAAGTTCTCCCTACTATCAGCTATGCATCTTTCCACCATGTCAATAATTTATTTTCTATATGTCATTATCTATAGTCTAAGATGAACTGTATCACTAGCTTAAATTTTCTATCTTCTATTGTCTAATTTTCTATTTGCTCTCATACTTTTCTGAACTCTATTGTATGTCTACATGTAATCTTCCTGTATTTTTATCAACTATATGTATATTAATCATGCATAGACCTATAATTTAGCTATATAATATCTACAATATAACAACTTTCAGACATGTATCACTTTATTTCCTTTCAACAATCTATCCCATCCACATCTAACATAAATTTACCTTTCAGCATTTATTGTTTATCTACAAGCTCTTGTCTATGTTTGCAGTGATTACTTCCTTTGTTTTTGTGTGTATAAGTTTTTGTGACAGGGTTTCTCTGTGTATCATTGGTTGTCCAGGACACACTTTGTAGACATGGCTGGCTTCTAATTCACTCATCTCCCTTGGTTTACTTTCTACGTATCATATACACACCTGCTACTCTGAGACCAATTTACACTCATCTCTGATTGAGTATCTACCTTTGCTTTGGCTCTTTCAGATCTATTATTTCATGGATCATCAAAATTCTGCTGCTTCTAAGTCTACATTCCATCTAGTATATTCCATTTACCTGCTGTTTATGTTGTACAGAGGCTGTATCTGTCATCCTTCTGTCTCTCGCCTACCATCAAGTTACCTTGTGTCTAACTTCCAATATTCTCAAGTTTTTCATTTACTCATAATCTGTTTATACTGAATGTAAGTATCATGTAACCTGGAGCAGGTTATTTCAATCTACTTTCATATACCTTGCACCTATCCTATGTTTGGACATGCATCTCGCCTCTAGTTACCATGTTTCTATCTCACAGCTATTAAATGTATACTGCAGCTATTCCGATTCTATCTTTCATTTAAAAATCATTTATTATATAGCTATTCTGTAGCCTTTGTACAATCTATGCGAATCATCTATTCATCTTGTTTCCTCTATATACTTCCTGTCTACATATATTATATTTTCTCTACCTATAATGTGTCTTTATAATATCCCTGAATTATTTATCCTCTTGCTATCATGTATCTCTTTATCTGTATATCTCATTCCTCTAACTGTCTTATGCCTGTCCTCCATCTATCCTTTAAGTTATCCAGTAATTGACAACCATACAGGTATCAGTTATCATTAGCTACCACTTATCTTGCATCCACCTGTCTCTTATGTATCTAAATTCCATCAAATTATCATCTTTCCTTTATATATCATTTGATTATCGTCTATATATCTCACTGCTATCCCGTTGTTATGGTGTGGCTGTTATCCATTCATGCATCAGTATCACATCACTAACTTGATTTTCTCTTCTACTGCACATCTAATTTGTAGCTATTATATATGTTTTTTTCTATTTTTTATCATAATTTATTTGCTTAGCCATTGTCTATCAACAATATACAGATTCTATCGTCTAGCTTGTTTCCTTTTCTCTTCAATTCTCTACCTTTACACTTGTTACCCTTTGTATGTCATCCATCCATTTGTCTTTAATTTACCTATCCTGTACCTCTTTAATGTCTATTTATCCATCATCTTTTGTCAACTTCTTGGGGGTTGAATAAAGGGAAAAACCAGCCAAAAAAATGTAAAAAATTATTGACGAAAATAAAGAAGAAATGGATGAGAAAGTCAGCTGTTGCAGGAAAAAAAGAAAATGAAGATGAGAGTGGAAATTAAATTAAGATGAAGAAAGAAAGGAGAAAAAGTTGAAAAAACATGAAAAAGAACAAAAAATCAAAATTTAAAAGGAAGAGAAAAAAGTGAAAAGTTCTAAAGAGGAAAAATAATAACAAGAAAATGGTGACAATTTTCAGAAGAGAAAAAAGGAGAAAAAAGAACGAGAAAATAAAAAAAGAAAGGTACAAAACAATATGGGTAAAAAGGCAAGAAAGAGAAAAAAAGAGTTGAATAAAAAGCAGAAGCAGAAAAAACATGAAAATAAATACAAATAGAAAGAGAGAAAAGTTATAGACGTGGATTAAGAAGAAGCAAGAAAAATTAAAAATTCAAGAAAAAAGCGAAAAATGTTCAAAAAGGGATAAAAAGGGGAAAAAGGAATAGGCTGTTAAATAATTAGAAAAAGAGGAATTTGAGAATGAAAAGGGGGATAAGGGAAGAAAAAGGAATAAAATCAAGCAGAAGGAAGAGACAAAAAATAGAAAAACATTGCAGAAATTGACAAAAAGTTGAAGAAAAATGCTAATTAAACCAGATAAAGACGTAGAAAACGATGCAAATTACAAAGAATAATTTAAGAAGAGAAGTAGATGAAGAAGACAAAGGTGTAGAAAAGAGTGAAATAGAAGAAAAAGGAGAAAATTAAATGAAGAAAAGAGAAAATTGAAAATGAGGCAGAAGGGGATGTGGAGTATGAGAAAAAAGTAAAATTAGGAAACCAAAGGAGAAAAAGAAAAAGATATTGAAAAACATGTGAATAAGAGGAGCCAGATAAAATGAATGAAAATTTTAGAAAAAGAGGAAATTGAATGAAAATGTGATAATATGAAGGAAAGAATAAATAATGAAGAACATGGGAGGAATTTAAACAGAAGTTACAGGAAAATAAAAAGAGAAAAATGTTGAAGAATACGATAATAGTCACAAAGAAAACAAAAAATAATAATATATTTCAGAAAATAATGAAAGTGCCGAAGAACATGGGACATAAAATAGAAAGAGAAATATGAAAAAAAGTAAACTGAGTAAGAAAAATGGGAAAATGAAGATGAAGAACACAAAGGGCAATTTGTTAAAAAGGAAAATTAGAAAAAAAGAAATTTCAAATACAGATGAATAAAAGAAAAATGGAGAGATTAAATTTAGAATAAGATGAAGTTGAGCAAAAACGATGAAAAATTAGAAGGAAAAAAAGAAAATATTAAGTGAAGAAAATATTAAATAAGTATAAAGTTACAGATGAGGATGAAAGGCAAGAAGAAAAAGAAAAATGAAACATTAAAAAGGAAGGGAAAATAAAGAAATAGAAAAAAGGGATAAATAACAGTAAAGAAATAGGTACTAAATTTTTAGATAAGAGGTTGAGAAAAAAGTAAAAAAAAAAAACTTATATAATGGCAAGAAAAAGAAGACAAAGGAGAGAAAAGTATGACGAATGAGGAGACAAATATAGAAAAAAGAACAAAAAATAAAAAAGGCAAAGAAAAGACAAAAATTAGTTGAATAAGGTATAGATTAAGAAGAAAGGAGGAAAAAATAAGAAGTGAATGGATAAGAAGAAAAACTTTGAAAAGGATGAAAAATAAGAAAAATGAAAATAGAATTAAGAAAAAGAAGAAAATAAAAATTGAGGAAAAGGATGAATACTATAGAAAAAAGAAATAGTCTAAAAAGGAGAAGAAAGAGAAGGATAAAATAAGAATAAAAAAGATAAGAAAAGCGTGATCAAGATTTAGAACAACCAGTTAAAAAGAGAAAAAAGTTGAGTAAAAGGATAAAAACAGAAGAAAAATCAGAACACAAGGATTTGTAGAGGAGAAGAAAAAAGAATAAAAGCTGAATACCACATGAAACAGACAGTAAGGAAAATATTAGGAAAAGAAAAAGAAAATCACCTGAAAAAAAGTTGCAGAAAAAAATGAAAAAGAACAGGAAGTGGAAAAGGGAAAATTAAGAATAAAAATAAGAAAATAGGAAAGAAATTGAAAACAGGATGAGTTAGAGAAAAAAGAAGTGAGAGTTAAAATTTTAGAAAAAGAGGAATTTGCACCAAAAATTGAAAACATTGGAATAAAAAGATGAAAATTTTTTTAAAGGGAAAAAAGAAAAGGTGTAGATGATAAAGTGAGGATCCTGGTAACACACATTAGTCCTTCATCAGGCAAGCAGGGTGAAGTCAAGTGCCAGAGAGCCTGAGTGGAGGTTAATAAGTGTTGTGTACAAAGAGTACAGACTGTCATAAACAGTGCTGGAATCCCAGGAAGTAGTGGGAGTGAGGAGATAACTGAGAATGCATAAGGGGCTCAGGAACAAGGCTTCAGATGGATTGAGAACACAGTGTTTGGGACAGATATTTATATGGAAACTTTCTCCAATTCAGTCAGGGTGAAAAATACACAGGCTACAATATGTCCCCTCAATATCTTCAAGGTACAAATCACAACTTTTCTCAATTTATAGGCCCGGTTATTAGCTGCTACTGTGCCATGAAAAGATGTGGAGGGAAAGAGTAGACTGAATCTCATAGTCTTTTGCTTACTATTTTTATTAATTTATTCAAATTACATCCCTAGTTATCCCATCATTGTTTCTTCCCATTTCTCCCAACCCTCCCTTCCAATTCTTCCCTATTACTATCCCTTATGACTGTGACAAAAGGGTACCTCCTCTCAGTGTATATGCTCATAGGGTATCAAGTTTCTTCTTGGTAGGCTGCTTTCCTTCTTCTAAGTGCCAACAGGCCTCCCCATACAGGGGACGTGGTCAAATATGCAACACCAGAGTTCATTTGAATGTCAGTCTCAACTCTCCACTCAACTGTCAAGAATGTCCTGTGCATTGGACATATGTGAGTATGGTTCAAAGTTTACTGCACACATTTCCCTTGGCTCATTCCACTGTTTGAGCAGGACCCCTGGTCCCAGATTCACCAATCATAATGTTATACTTGGAGGTTTCAAGGACCCACTGGATCCTTCCCTTTCCCCATTCTCCCATGTGTCTGTCAGCTAGAGTCCTAATAGTATGTCCTCCTCTGGGTCTCTTTCCTCATATGTTCTAACCTGAACAATTATGCAACAAACAGAAATCAAGGGTATCCACATGGGAAAGGAAGAAATCTAATTATTCCTATATGCAGATGATATTAAAGTGTACATAAATGACCGCAAAAATTCCACAAGAGAACTGCTACAGCTGACAAATACTTTCAAAAAATTGGCTGCATACCAAATTACCTCACAGTAGCAGTAGTGTTACTATGTATAATTGACAATCATTCAGAGGAAAAAATTAGGAAAACTTTATCCTTGACATTAGCCACAAGAATAAAAGATATCTAGGAGTTACTCTAACCAAGCAAGTGAAAGATTTGTTTGAAAACGTATTCAAAATTCTGAAGAAAAAGATTGAAGAAGACATTAGAAGAGGGAATGCTCTCAATTGTTTGTGGATTATGACAATTAACAAGTAAAATGGCCATCTTTCATAAATAAATTAATGGATTCAAGGAAATTCCTATCATAATACCTACACAATTATTTGAAGCTGATAGTCTTTTTAATGATCTTTCTAATTCAATATATAATGCATTTGCGATTAAGAATCTTGATAAATGTTTGATTCAACAGGAAGATAATGGATAAGCATATTTAAATCTGTGTGTATATAATATTACATTATATATAAGCAAGCATAGTCCTTTCTATATAGAAATGAGCAGGTATAGAATTTAAACTGAAAATGTCTGGACACTGTGGTGTATTTCATTTTTCACCTCCATGAGATACAGTGAGATGTAACACCTGAGCTCACTGGGTGGGTGAACAGAACTTGCCTTCATTCTGAAAAGGTAAACAATTTCAAACAGATTCCACCACACCATCTCTCACAGGCTTATAATAAGTTGCTGTGAGCTTGAAGACACTTTATTGACATTGTTTCTGGAGTGGAGAAACAAATGAAAAGGCACAGTGCCACCTGCTTTCATTCATGTAGCTAAAGGCTACTTTGTTGAGGGGGGAGAAGGAAGTCTAGGGACTAGGGCTTCCTTTTCATGCTCTCTAGTTTAAAGGGATTTGCAACTGTTCAATGGAGTGAAAGAGAAGAGTAGAGTTTCTGACAACTTCTCACGTATCAAAATGTCTTTGTCGTTTTTTTGAGTCTGCCTTTCTGATTTATTAATGTAAATAAATTTCATTTTTCTCAAGTATTTTATGTGGTTGAAGACCAGATTGTTTAATTCTACAAGTAGATGAGTTGTTTACGGGTTAAGATGATTTCAAATCTAGAGAGATATATGTTGATATAGATGAGATATGATAGGGAATACATTTTAATTCACTATTTTATACTCAAGAAGATAGGAAAATGTTTTAGTCAAAGTTCTCAAATACAAATGTAGAAAACATTTTAAATATTAAATTTATATAATATAATTCCTGATTCTTTCATGGTCCTTCTTGATATGTAGTTTAATTTATGTCATATCTAGCATATCTATTGGAGCCTATGCCATTTCATCATAACCCTCATCACCATTTTGAGAAGGCACGTGTTTTACAGTTATTGGGAAAGATTATGGTGACTGTGTGACATTAGAGGGTTCTTTTATAGGGACATTTTTCTCTAAAGATCTTCGGTTATAGCCTCCCCATCATTCAGTTTCTATCTGCACCCTTCAGCATGCTGTTGTTGTAACCACCTGGTCCCTGGAGCAGAGTAGAGCATCAATAAGGCAAACACTCACTCTCAGTTACTATGTTATTCTCTTTAACCAATGTCATATATGCTTTTTTAATTGCTTTAACATGTAAGTTTAAATTTTCTCTTTATACTGTGAACTTTGCAATCATTTCCACAACAATAGGAAAGAAATACCAGAAGATATCAAAGGCTTCCTTAAATTCAGTGAAAATGAAGAAATAGCATACCCAAATCTGTGAAATACATTGAAAGTAGTGCTAAGAGGAAAATTCATAGCACTAACTGCCTTTAAAAAGAAATTGGAAACACCACACATAAGCATCTTAATGACACAGCTGGAAGCCCTAGAAAAAAAAAAAGAAGCAGAAACACCAAAGAGCAGTAGACTTCTGGAAATAATCAAACTCAGGGTCAAAACTAACATATTAGAAAGTAAGGAAACACTCCAAAGAATTAACAAAACCAAGTGCTGAGTCTTTGATAAACCAACAAGATAGACAAACCGTTAGCGAAACTAACTAATGGGCGGGGAGACATTATCAAAATCAACAAAATCAGAAATGAAAAGGGAGACATAACATCAGACACTGAAGAAATAAAAAGAATCAAAAGATCCTGCTTCAAAAGCATATATGCCACAAACTTCGAAATTCTAAGGGAAATGGTCAATTTTCTTGATGAATTTCACTTCCAAAAATTGAATGAAGGACAGATAAACAAGCCAAATAGTTCCATTTCCGCTACAGATATAGAAATAATCATTGATAGTCTCCCAACCAAAAGAATCCCGGGGCCAGATGACTTTAGTGCAGAATTCTACCACACCTTCAAGGGGGCACTAATAAGAAAACTCTTTAAGCTACTCCAAAAGATGGAACATTACCAAATTCATTCTATGAAGCCATAGCCACATTGATACCTAAAGCTCACAAAGGCTCAAAAAAGAAAGAGAATTTCACACCAATTTCTGTTATGAACAATGATGCAATAATAGTCAATAAAATACTTGCAAAAAGAATACAAGAAAACATCAAAGATATCATTCACCATAAACAGGTAAGCTATATTCCAGGCATGCAGGGATGGTTTAATATATGGGAACCAATCAATGTAACCCACCATATAAACAAACTGAAAATAAAAAAAACACATGATCATCTCCTGAGATGCAGAGATAGCATTTGATAATATCCAACACCCATTAATGTTTAAAGTTTTGGAGATATCGTGGGTAAAAGGCATTTTCTTCAACATAATAAAGGTTATATACAGCAAGGCAATAGCCAAAACCAAATTAAATGGTGAGATACTCAAGGACATTCCTCAAAAATGGAAACAAGGCAAGGCTGCCCACTCTCTCCATACCTCTTCAATACAGAACTCGAAGTTCTAGCCAGGGTAATAAGACAACAAAAGGAGATCAAGTGTGTCCAAATGGGAATGGGGAAGTCAAATTATCCCTATTTACAGATGATATGATAGTCTACATAATTGATCGTAAAACTTAAACCAGAGAACTACTACAGTTGATAAACACCTTCAGAAAATTGGCTGGATATAAAATTAACTCACAAAAGTCTGTAGCTTTCCTATACACAAATGACAAGGTTGCAGAGGAAGAACATAGGAAAGCAACACCCTTCACATTAGCCACAAGTTATAGAAAATATGTAGGAGTTATACTCATCAAGGAAGTGAAGGACTTGTTTGAAAAATTTTCAAAAGTCTGAGGAAATAAGAAGATGGAATGATCTTCCTGGCTCATTAATCATGAGAATTAATATAGTAAATATGGCCATCTTATCAAAAGCAATCTACAGATTCAATGCAATCCCTATCAAGTTAAGTACACAATTTTTAAAGATATTGAAATTTCAACTCTGACCTTAATATGTAAAAATAAAAAACACAGAATAGCTAAAACAATCTTGTACAATAAAAGATCATTTGGAGGAATCTCCATACCTGATCTCAAGCTGTACTGTATAGCAACAGTAATTAAAAGAGCATGGTACAGGCACAATAAGTGGCTCGTTAATCAGTGGAATTGAATTAATGTCTCAGATATGAATCCAAACAAATATGGTCACTTGATTTTTGACAAAGAAGCCGAACCCATTCAACGGAAAAAGGAAATCATTTTCAACAAATGATGCTGGTCCAACTGGAAGGCTATGTGTAAAAAAATGAAACGGGACCATATTTGTCACATTTCACAAAAATTAAATCCAAGTGGATCACAGAACTCAACATAAAATGAGTGACAATAAGTAAGATAGAAGAAAAATGGGGAAGAACCTTGTAAACATTGGCACAGGACAGAACTTCTTGAACAGAACACCAACAGAACACCCAGGCCTTAAGGTCAACAATTAATTAATGGGACCTCATGAGGCTGAGAAACTTCTGTAAGGCAGGAGAAAATTTCAAGAGGACAAAGCGAGAGCCTGCAGACTGGGAAAAGTTCTTCACCAACCCTACATCTGAGAAAGGTCTAATATCCAAAATATATAAAAAACCCAAGAAATTAAACACCACCAATTGAGAAATCGGGCTTGGAACTAAACAGAGAATTCTCAACAGAGGAATATCAAATGGCTGCAAAACACTTAAGCAAATGCTCAATCTCCTTATTCATCAGGGAATTGGAAATCAAAACTACTCTGAGATTCCATCTAACACATCAGAATGGCTAAGATTAAAAATTCAAGCAACACCACATGCTGTCGAGGATGTGGAGAGAAAGGAACACTAATTGATGGTGGGAATGCAGCTAGTACAGCCACTTTGGAAATCTATCTGGTGCAGTATCAGAAATATGGGAATAAGGCTTCTTCAAGACGCAGCTCTTCCACTCCTTGCAATATACTCAGAAGATGATCCTGACCACAACAAGATAATTTGTTCAACAATGGTCATATCAGCCACATTCATAATAGCCCGAACATGCAAATACCATATGTGTCCCTCAGCAGAAGAATGGGTAAAGAAACTGTGGTATATTTACACTATAGAATATTACTCAGCTATTACAAACGAGGAATTCCTGAGTTTCGTGGAAAATGGGTTGAACTAGAAATGATCATAATGAATGAGTTAACCCAGAAGCAGTAAGAGTTAAATGGTATGTACCTCCTTATATCAGTATACTAGCCCAAGTAGCATGTCCCATAAGTCTTCACTAAACAAAAATCTGGGACAGAGTGGAGGACATCATATTGGTACTCTGAATGAGAGAAGCATAAGAGAATGGCAAAGTTGAAGGACCCAGGGTATCCTCAAATCCTGTAAGAAGAACATTATGATAGGCAGATTTGAGCCCTGGGTTCCCAATCTAACTATGGCACTAGCCAAGGATAATACAGGCCATAAACATTAAACACCTACATAGATCTGGCAAATGGACAGAACTTCTCTGCTGTTGAGTGAAGAGTGGGATCTGTCTTTCACATATACAGTGGTGCCTCATATTTGACCACATCCCATGAAATGGGAGAACTGGTGGCACTCAAAGGAAGGATAGCAGGCTACTAAAGAAGAGACTTGATATTATATTAGTATATACAGGGGAAGGAAGTCCCATTCATTCAGAGTCATAGAGAAGTGGAGTAAGGGGAAAATGGGAAGAAGAAAGGAATGGAAAGATACAAGTTTGGGGAAAACCATTGATATGTAATATTAATTAATTAATAAAATAAAATTTTTAAAAATTAAAAAAAACTAGCAATTCCCGAAATTTGTGAACAAATGAATTGAGCTCAATTGATACTTCAGTGTCCTAGATGCAGTAGAAAGAGTGACACAGGCAGGCACATTGAATAATGCACCAAGATACCTTTGTTGTCTCAAACGACATGAGTAACACAGTAAGGAACACATACACACAGGCACATAGATACTATTCTCTTCTAGAGTCATAGGAGATAGGGACACAGGAAGACACCCTTCCATGCACTCAGATACAAAGGTTTAATTGTCTTATATAAGTATATGAGAGAGTGTGCCAGGCATGCACTCACATTAAAGACAAAGATTGCTGTTGTATAATTGATATAGGTAATAAACAGACAAAGTGTGGGACAATCATTCTGACCCATAGATGCCCTTGTCCCGTTGAGAGAACGAAGAGGGACACATAGGCAGGAATACACTCTCAGCCATAAAGATGACTTTTCCTCGAAGGTGCAGGTGAGAGAGATACAGGCAGTCACACACACTGAAGTCCACAGATATCCTTATATGCAAGAAGCAAGTGGGAGGGACTGGTGGGCAAACACACTCAGATGCAAAAATGCCCTTGTCCTCTCGCAGCAGTTGACAGAGTCACAGACAGGCACTCAAACGCAGGCACACAGATGCTCTTTCCTGACCTACAGGCAAGTGAGAGAGAACCAGATGAGCACTGATTCTTTCGGTCACAAATGGCCTTGTCCGATAAATGTAGATGAAGGACTGACACTGTCTAGAACACACATTGATGCACATAGATGCTCTTGTCTCCTAGAGTGAGAGGAATGAGACACAGGTAGAAACACACACTCAGTCACACAGATGATATTTTCTCTAAGTGATAGGTTGAGAGATGTAGGAAGGAAACAACTTTCAGGCCTATATATTTCCTTTTACCTAGAGGCATATAAAATAGTTACACATGCAGGTACACACACCCAGGAATGTGCATGCACTTATCCCACAAAGGCAGGTGCAAGAGACATAGGAAGGCACCCACACTCTGCCCACTTAATTCTCATTTACCTTAGTGGGAGCTGTAAGACATACACAGGCTGACAAATACATTCAGGATCATAGATGGCATTGTCTCCTAGATGAAATGCAGGGAGTTACACAGGCAGGAACACAAACTTAGGCCCATTGATGCCATTGTATTCGGGAGTAATGTGCAAGAGACACAGGAAAGCACACTCACAGGCACATAGAAGGCTTTGTCCCACATAGGCAGAGGAGAGCGGAATACAGGCAGGCACACACACACACTCTCGCCTATATTGACCTTGTCACTAGAGGTACAGGAATGAGGCATGATAAGACACACATATTCAGGATGAGAGAGTAACGTGTTTTCTAGACTTAAAGGGGAGAGACACAGGGAGGCACACAAATTCAGGCCAATAGATTCCCATATACACTAGAAGCATGAGAGAGGCACAGGTGGACACATAAAACATGGCCATAGTTGCCCTTGTCCCATACAATCAGGTGTTGGACAGATACAGGTAAGAAAACAAATTCATACTCATATATGTCTTTTTGCCTAGAGGAACGTGAGAGACTCCCAGGTAGGCACACACACTCAGGCACATTGTTGAGCTTTCATCTGGAGAAGTGTAGAAATAGACACAGGGAGGATCACACTCAGCAACAGAGTTGACATTTCCTGCCTATAGGCAGTTGAGAGGGACCAGAAAACAACACAAGAGGCCCAGGGTTGGACCAATAGGTTAGAAGTGGTGTAAAGAGACACAGGTTGGCATACACACTCAGAAACATTGATGACTTTGTTCCCTAGTTACAGGTAAGGGCCAAAATCAGCGCTAATACTTAGGCACAAATATACCCTTGATTCTTATAGTAGCTGAGAGAGACACATGGAGGCACAGATACTGGACAATAAATTTTCATGTTCCATAAGATCACGGGAGAGAAAAACAGTAAGGAAAACACAGTCAGGCCCTCAATGTCTTCTTCCTCTAGAGTTTGTTGAGAGTGTGACACAGAGTAGAACATATCCTCAGGAATATAGAATCCCATATCACATATATGCACGTGAGAAAGATACAGTAAGACACTCACACTATGGCCGGAGATAACATTTTCCCCTAGAATCAGGGAAGGAAAAAACACAGGCACACGTAGAGAGTCTCATAAAACTTTGTAGCCTAGACCTGATAAGAGAGGGACACAGGCAGAAACACATACTTTGGTTCAGAGTTACCCTTCACCATTAGAGGGACAGCAATGAGATATAGTCTGATATACAACTGAAATCCATTGATGCAATTTTCACCTAGATAAAAGGAGAGAAATACACACAGACACAAACACTCTATCCATAAAATACTCTATATCCTAGAAGCCTATGAGAGAGACAGGTTGGAACAAACACTCTTCACATAAATGCCCATTTCTCCTATGGGCAGCAAGAGATAAAATGACAGACACTCACTGTCAGGCAAATAGATGCTCTGGGCACTAGAGGCAGGTGACAGAGCAAGAGGGAGGCAAATAAAAGAAGGCCCTTAGATGCTTCTATTCACTAGAGAGAGTGGAGAGAAACAGAAACAGGCAGGCTCTCACACTCAGGCATATAGGATGACTTCCTATTTGTATTCACACATGCAGTGAAAACATTTCCTAAATGAAAGTAATCAAAATATAACAGGAACAGATACATATAGACTAAAAAATCAAATCAGGAAAGTGGCAACTGCAGAATGCCTCCCTATGGAATCATAGAGTACAACTGCTAAGCTTTGTAGAACAATTTACTCTCTTTGGAACATCTATTTAAACAAATCACAGCCTAGTCACTAATCATCAATCACATTCACTAAGGATTATATTTGAACAAATGACAACACTCACTCTCAGAACAAATAATAATCATCGAAGATAGTGTTTCTGACCAATCACAGCCTTGCTCTTAACAGTAACCACAATCATTAAAAAAAGTGTTTGGACCAATTACAATCTTGCCTCTAAGGATCAATCATAATCCTTGGCTTTTATGTTCTCAGGCATTCTCATAATCCATGTGAATTCTAGAGTTGCCAGGATACAGTAAAAACAAGGCCACTTTACTTCAAGTGGAAGATATGGTAAGGTTGATTCCATGGAGCTGTCTGTTCAGGGCAAAATGAAGAGATTTATATGCCTAACTTTGTAGAAATTATTGATAAAGGAATGGGGGTCTCCAGGTGTTTATTGCAGAAATCATTATTTCATATTTCAGATGTAGAAATTTCAGACTAATCTAAGTTTATGTATTTAAGTATATACCTTAATTAAACGTAATTATCAACTTGCTTATTATGAAATAAATTTCCGTTCCTTCCGTAATAGTATTTATACCACAGTTAAAAATCTAATAGAATTCAATGACAAAAGGCCAAGACTAGCTGCGTTCTTTGGTACCAAAAAGTTGTATCACAAGAGAGATCCCGTACCAAAAATACATGAAGGATCATGAGTGCAGCACTATGATAAATATTATAGATGATTCCTATAAGAAGACTTATTGATTATAAAGAATATATGGTAAAGTATATGACAAAGAAGATGGAGCCGTAGATAAAAGTATATATAATACATTTAACAGTGGATGTATGAAAGACAGAAATAACTGATATTTATCTATATATATATGAAAGAAGAGCGATATGAGATACATAAATATAGGATAGTAGTTGATAGATTTAGAATAGGTTGAGGGTGTAACAGAGAGAAAGAGAGGAAGAGAGAGAAAGAGAGAGAACAATGGAAGATGAATATACAAGATGCATTGTATTGATGATAAATTTATGGAGAAAAATATAGGAGAGACGAGAAGAAATGTATCCTATAGGAAATATAAAGGGTTATAGATAAATTGAAAAAAAAAAAGATCAGAATGATTTAGGGTAAGTAGAAGAGAAATGATACATCAATAGTATAGACCATAGGATATCCAGAAGATAAATGATGGATAAATACATGGATAACAGGAACAGTATAACTAAACGATAGATAGATGAATGGATGGCAGGAACAAGATAGCTAGAGGATCAAGGATAGAGAGTTGAAGAAAAACACAGAGGAGTTAGAGGATTAAATCCACAAATGGAATGTAGAAAAAGGCTCAGAAAATTAAATATGATAAAGAAGGAAAGATATACACAATAATACTGTTGACAAAGAGTCGCATACTCAACGAGTTATAACATTGACATTCTTTTCATTTCATTGAAATAATGGAAATGGAATTTACTTGCTTGATTGTGTATTTACTATTTATTTTAGCTACCATTTCATGGTATTTAGTGTGACTTGCCTCAAACAATCAATACTTATGAATTCCTATCTGAGTATAGTGTAAGTCCCCATCTTGACATTCCTTTTCATGAGAGTTATTGTGCATAATGAAGGCACTTGATGTTTAATTAACAAAAAAGCCTGCAATTTTCTTATATTATAACTTATATATTCATATAGGAATAATTGGCCGCATTGCTACTATTGTTAAAGCTCATTCTTGAATTCTCTGTTAATTAGGGTTGCTTTAAATCGGCCAGAAGATAACACAACAAGAATTTCACAATTTGTTGAAGAGAATTAGAAAACTGATGGATAAGCACGATCATGCACACACTAGAGCCAGAGCAAGGCCTATAAGATGTCAGGAAGCTGTTACCACTACACCTGCTGATAGAAGTTTGACCAAGACCCATTTCTTCCTTGTAGAATTACTGACTTTTGAAGATCACAAACCTTACCATAATTTGAATGGCATAGAGTAGGGAATATTAGTTGAAGGCAACATTAGGAGTACTATTTGTTTCTTTTCACTTATTGGTTGTTTGCAGGTGTAATATGTACAGTGCACAAAATATACCCAAAAGCTTGTCCAAGAGTAGAACTTACCAAAGACTAAATGGACAGTCATAATGACCATTTCTGTGGATCTGTAAGACAATGCTTAAATCGTGAGAAACATGTAGCTATTGATATGTGATGCATTTATCTCCATAAACATATAATCACAGTCTCCTGATATTAGATGAATGCGTGACCTTCTTGACTCCATTATTCCTTGAGAATTTTCTTTATTTCTATGACCTCTTTGTTGCTAAATCCCTGAAATACTTCCTAGGCCCACTGTCCACTCATTCATGTTGCATTTCTTCTTCAGCCATCTTCAGCAGGTCTAAAGCTTCTACACTCTCCATCCTACACCACCAATGCTAAACACAGTATTCTCATGGTCTCTTTAGTGAAGGCATTTGTAATGCACTCTGAGGACCTATTGTGAGACTGTTGACCTAAACCCACAATTCCCAGGAAAATCATTGTAAACCATGACACTTGCTTTTTCTTGTGTGATAAGAGATAATTCATATTACCAAAATATTTAAGTTATAGGCTGTGTCACCCAAATTCCTTAATAACTCAGGTAAAGGCAAAAGAGTGTTATGTTTGTGAACAGGTACAGAGGCCATGTTGATGTCCTGGGAATGTCCTTTCGTTCTATCAAGTAAAAGCCCTTCATCAAAAACTGAGTAGAATTCCACCTTTTAGTTAGGGACTGCTATTATTAATCTATGTACAGTTGTTAACCTTGTATGGCATAATGAGGATCCTGAGTTTGATAGAACATGATGGAAAACTGAACGTTGTGGGGTGATTTTTCAATGGAATTATTTTTACTAGGAAATGATATAGCACACTTTAAGTCTTTTTTATGATACTAGATATTCCTTTGCATTGGTTAGATAGCTGAAGGGTTATATGCACATGATGTTCAAGCTTGATGGCCTGAGTTCAATCCACAAAACCCACATGAAAGTGAAAGTAGATAACCAACAACGCAAAGTTCTATTCTGACTTCCTCTATTAGTTGTAGAATACACAACCCTTCACATTTATTCAAAAACATTTTTTTAAATTGTACCTTTGATATCTAGAAGAAAACTGCTCGTTTTTAATATAATTTCTCACATATATTTTCTGAAAAGAAATGTCAAAGGAAAGAACAAAGTTTGAGAAAACAGAAATTCCTGAGTTCACTACCTATGAAGAGTACCAAAAGATGGTAAGGGTGCTTTTCTTGCATACTTTATAGGTAGATTGCGTGTAATACCTTATGCAGTACAGCAGTTCTCTAAGCATAGCTGGAAGAACATAGGCCTTCAATACGACAACCAGTATTACAAAAATTCATATTCTTAGCTGAAATACTAAGCCACATAGGGACATCATTCATTGTTTTAAGCACTTTTATTTTCAAAAAAGTTGAATACAAATAATATACTGACATTTGTTGTTTTTGACACTATGGTCCTATCGGAAGAAACAGTTGGTCATTAGCTCCAAAGCTATTAACGGACAGAATGGGAAGCATTTCTGTCCTCTTGGCTCAACCCAAATTGGAGAGTATGACATATTTGTCTCCCACTTTGAAGGGCACATCTTTTTTAATTTCAGCCGCTGTATTTCTGTGCAGGAAGAATCAGTATACAGTAAGGAAGCTTGTATATTGTATTAGGTGAGTGGCAGGAATCTGAACTGATTATAGTCGTGTGGATGGAAACTCTCAGATTGAGGATGAATGGTGATATTATTAGCAGATACAGGCATAACTAAAATATTGTGATGAGGGCAGTGGTGGCAGCCAAGAAAAAATCTGTAATGGTAGGTACATGTTCCTTTTGTGATGCTGTTTTAGATCTATCTCTCCTTCATTCAGTTTTAGAAAAAACTGTTTCTCTATTTATATATGGTCGGCTACTTTATAAAAGAGGAGAGCAGAGAAGCAGTCAGAAGATTCTTTATACTACGATGGCTTAAAATAGGGAGCAGTGAACTTGAATCAAAGTGAAATAACTTCCCTGCATCCATTAGGCTTGAAATAAATCATTTGGTGTATATTTCCTTTTGATACTTTTCAACTTGGTATCTTCCTCACACTTATATCTGGATTAGATACAAGGAAATTATGTAATGCATGCTACAAATGTAAAGAACTTCTTAGTAGACAGGTACATTAGAGTGCATATTAGGTTGGGTTTTGACTGGATTTGACTCTCAAAGTTTCCAAAATGATGGTGGCAACAATGTAAAAGGTGTTGATAATTTTTCTGCATGAACACCCCAGTGAAATTTAAGCCTGTGTTTTAATTGTTGATTCTGATGATGAAACTACCGTAAAGCCATCCAAATATTATATGATGGTGGTAAGTAATGAAAACCTGAAGTTTGTTTTTTATAAAGGAAGTGAATACAATAGAATGAGCAATAAGGACATTAAGTGTATCCCAGATGTGCAAATTGTGGGTTCCAAATCTTGGTATTCCATATATCTTTGGAATAATGTAAATGGTGTCTGTTGTATTATCTTCTTTAAGTGTCAAATAATTGATTAAGAAAAATCTATTCACTACATGTGAGATAGTGACTCTAATTTTTAGAACCCACATAAAAGAAAAAAGGACTTATTCTTGCAAATTTTACCTCTGTATGGAAGAGAAGTGACATTCTTGAACACACACACAAACACACACACACACACACACACACACTGAATATTGAATAAATATTTGAAAAAACTGAAGTACTGAAGGCTCACAAGCTAGCCCTTGAGATATGCAGTTAGAAGACAGTTATGGTTTTTAAATCGTGTTTTCACAAGATGAGAAAATGAGAAAGCAAATAAAAAATATTCAAGTGCCAAAACCTTATCATAAGATATATCTCCTGTGTAGGCCTTTTAAAACCATTTCCTTTAGTTGAAATAGGTTGTCATTTCTCTCTCTCATTATGAAAAAAAGTGTTCTCTTTATACCATTGGGTCTTAAGCTTAATGTCTAAATACAAAATAGATTATATATTAAAATGTAAAAGTAATGGAGTATAAAAGTAAATACAATATTCAGTGATTATGAAACAAACATCTGAATATCTAGTTTTAGTCCTTGTACTCGAAGACTTTATGTTTGTAAATGTCTTTACTATGTTGAAAGTATATATTTGGTTCTAGTAGTAGTTTCTTGTTGATTCTTATGTCTATATTGGTCTAAAGACATCAATTAGAAAAAGAACTCTTTTGTGGCAGAATTACTGGACATAGGGTTTCTGTAGGTCTCATGAGGTCACAATATTATTATGAGTTCCTGATGCAGTGTTCTTGTATGGTTCATATGACACTGTTTCCTCCAAGATCTCTAATTTGTATGACCCTTCAGCCCTCCTCAGTGCAATATTTCCTAAGCTATTTGTAAGGTGCTCTTAGCCATGTCAGACATATATGAAAACTCTCACATAACACTTAATTCTCTACAGTTTGGCTACGTTTGATTATCAATTTTAACCACTGAATATTTCATAAAAGCCCGGCTTTCATGAGATTTGAAAACTGCAATAATCCATGGGCATGAAGATTAATTGCATAAAGATATTAATTTAGAGACCACATTGATTCTATATCTATTAAGAAAGATAATGAATGTACATTCACCATTGGGGCTGGTGAAGCCCCCAGCTTTGTTTTCTTGATCAGACTTATAAATCCACACATGTATATGCCATCCATCCATTCAGTAATGAGTCAGCTCCCACATAACATTGATGCAATTACTTCAAATATGGAAATATTTTCCCATACCAGTCTTAATTGTTGATCACAGTGTTCACAGATGGGCAAACCATGAATAGGTTTTTTCTACCTGTTTTTGTTTAGATAACTCAGTCTAGTACTATGAAAGCTATACAACAAAGAGGAAACTTAAAACACATTTTGATTATTATTTCTTTTTGGTTTAATTAAGGCTTGAAAAGATACCAGAGGAAAGACGTGCAAAGAATGTGCCAAGAAGAAGCTTCGAATATGGATCATCCTTATTCAGACTCAGAAGTATGTGCAGTAGCAACCATTGAGTAAAACTAAAAACTGTTATACCTCTACTGTTGTTATTTACTTAAATTTGTTGAAAATATTTATAAGCAGACACACTTGCTCATACTCTCACATTCTCACAAACACACATACACAAACACATACATATTTATAGTGTTGGCTTTTCAATTCCCTGCAATATGTTAAAAATTATGTTTAAGTCTATAGGGTTCTGCCTCTGTTTCTTATTATTTGAGTCTCATTCTATCTCAGTAGTAAAATATATTATCTTATTTGGAAACCCAGGTTGAGTTTACAGAAGTTCGACCTGCTACCTGGAAAATGCTACATGAAAAAGTTCAGAACTAGGCATCATCTCAGTCAAATACAAGCAAAAACATGAATACAAATACA